>NC_090780.1:865000-1020000 GCF_040054535.1 Antennarius striatus | reverse complement strand
TGTGTGTGTGTGTGTGTGTATACAGGTGTGTGTGTGTGTGTGTGTGTATACAGGTGTGTGTGTGTGTGTGTGTGTGTGTGTGTGTGTATACAGGTGTGTGTGTGTGTATACAGGTATGTGTGTGTAACAAACATCCATCTTTAAATCTCCACGTGATGACGTGGAGACGGCCTGTCAACTGTATTCAAGTGTACCTGAGATGCACAGACACACACACACACACACACACACACACACACACACACACACACACACACACACACACACACACACACACACACACACACACACACACATACCACACACACACAGACACACAGACACACACACACACACACGCACACACACACACAGACACACACACACACACACACACACACACACACCTGTATACACACACACACACACACACCTGTATACACACACACACACACACACACACCTGTATACACACACACACACACACACACACACACACACCTGTATACACACACACACACACACACACACACACACACACACACACACACACACACACACACACACACACACACACACACACTCACACACTAACACACACACACACACACACACACACACACACACACACACACACCTGTACACACACACACACACACACACACCTGTATACACACACACACCTGTATACACACACACACACACACACTGACTGTCCCCGTCCCTCTGTTGGACAGGGTCCTGGTCTACAGCTGTGTGGACGCTGCAGCCCAGTGTCTGGTCATCCTACAGAACCCAGAGGGCTGCCCCGTGCTGTGCCTGAAGCACTCGTCTCACTTCCTGTTTGCAGGCCTGGGGAACGGGACCCTGATGGTTTATGGGATAGGGAAGAACGGTAAGGTCGCCGCGGCAACGCAACGCTTCGTTCTCAGTTCGACGCTTCAGTCGTCTCCAGTGTTTGGGGATTATTTCATTTGTGATGTAAACGTGGACGTCCTCATGGAGGACAGTAACAGACGGAAACACGTTTCTGAGTTGTTTTTCTCATCAACTTAAACCAATATTGTTGTTTCAACTGAAAAATACAATCAGTCAAACTTTTGACACGAGAAATTAAGTTAGCAAGATTTTTTATTGATGAATAACATCCATTCATTCATTCATCCTTCCTTTCATCTTCAGGACAGTAGTGGTATCCTCAGGTTCTCCGTGGCCTCTGGGTGGCGCTGTGCCACCCCCCCCCCCTATGCACACAGAATGATTAATCACACCAAGCTGCTGCATGCCGATTAAATATTAGTATTCATTCTTTTATAGAAAAATGGGACATAAACCCGTGGTGCAGTGGGACTCTTGTGGACTCACCGCACCGATTTAAGATTAATGCCCCTGACTAGTGAGCTACTATCTCACACCACCAAGGCTTCAGCCCTGCTTTCTATCACAAAGCGTATAAATGCACACTTTTTCTTGGTGAGTATTGAGCAGCATCTACCCTCACTAATATATTCTCATCATATCTTAGTAGCAATACAGTATATATATATATGTATACAGCAGGAGCAGTATGACACCTTAGCTCAGGGCGAAACCCCCCTGTCAGAGGGCTCTGGCTCAGCCCCACATGGTTCGAGTGGCCAGGGGACATTTTCAAAAGGTGCAAACGTGACCTTTGGAACGAGCCAAGCAATTAACCTGTGGAAGTCAGAAGGCGCTGTTCCAACACGCTGCAGTAAGCAGCTGGAAATGTTAATTAAATGGCTAATAAACACCCACCTCGGCTTCCTTCACACATTGTGAAGGAACCGTAAACGTGTGCTCAGAGCGGCTGCAGCGCGCGTCCATCGATTCACGTGAAATAAAGCTCGGCTTTGTTTTCCTGCAGCAGAGAGAGAGAAAACTGGAGCTGGAAATATATTAGTTATTAGTTTGTGGGTGAAAAGGTGCAAACATGGTGCTGCACAGTGTGTGGTGATTAAAGTGGAGTAGTGCGCTCCTTATTTAGTCAACCTGTACTACATTTCCCTTCTCAAGGCTTTTTTTCAGTGTAATGAAAGAAAACAAGTGGACACTGAACCCTCACCGCCGACGCTTTAGTAATTGCTCAACAATGTTCGAGTCTTTTAAAAGTAAACACCAGGCAAACTTGCTGCTATAGATGTGGGAAGGATTTAATTGCTTGCTCAACGTGACAGTATTCCAACAGAAGTGGGACTAATGATGTGACTGTAGCCGTGGTAACAGCCCTGAGCGGATGGAGGGGCTTCTTCATCCCAGTCCTTGTTTCTGTGGTTTTTCAGGTGACCTGTGGGACCCGGACTCTCACAGACGGGTAAACCTGGGCTCTGAACCGGTGCAGACGCTGCTGGTGTTGGATGAGTCCGTGTGGGCGAGCTGTGGGAACTCTGTCACGGTGGTGGACATCTCCAGTCTCACCACTCAGGTAAATAACAGGAGGCAGTGTGTTATGTCAGGGTACAGGACAGAGAACAGAAGAAAGAGGCAATTCTGAAGACGCCCCCCCCCGGCTACACTTTGAGCTTTTATTCATGAGGATCTCAGACAGACGTTGTCTCATACAGAAAAACCCGACGGAGCTAAATATCCCTCCGATTCTATCTGGATTTTATCGGCCTGCACTAGCCCTACAGTACCCTACAGGGGGGCGTTATGAGGCTCCACAAAACCTGTTTGGAATGGTTAAAATAGTCCCCTGACCCTGCTGTACGGGTACAGTCTGCAGCGCTGCCAAACCTTCATCATTGGAGCATTTCCTTCTGCAAATTCAGCAAGGCAGTCAGAGACTGTAACATCCCTCGACACCCCTGGATCCAACATTTTACCCCGACCTACACATTTTATTGCCTCTGGCTTCCTGAAAATGTTGATTTTTGTTTTGAGATTGTATCTGATCAGGTTTCAGAGACGTGGACCGAAGAAGGTCTGCAGGGACCCCTCGTTCCTCGTGGTCAATGCGTTCAGGAACCACATGAGATTAACAAATTCCACGATAGAACGACAAACTATTTTATTATTTAGGGTAATTTAAATGTTTCTGAACCCCCCCCCCATACTGATATTAAACCACCTTCTATCTGTGTCACCTTTAAAACACTGATAGACTTTAAAGAACTTTAGTGTCTTACAGAAGTCAGAGACTCACAGAACGTAGAACACTTCAGGATGCTGCCAGCCAATAGGATGTGTGTACGGTATCATGTGACTGAACACACGAACACTGACATTACAAACATCACCACTTCACGGACCGTAACAAGATGTTCAAAGGCCTTGACGGTCCAACACACCCAGGGTCGTGTCAGTACACCTGCTGCCTGGCTGCTCAGTGTTTGAAGTACTTTCGAGAGCCTTTTCATAGGTAGAGGTAACGTCACTGCTGAGTGTTCTACAAGAGTCCATCAGCAGCTCCTGGAGCTCTCAGGTTTCGTGGCTCAAGTGAGCACTCGAAGCGTCTCTCAGATTCAAACTGGGCCCTTAGAGGAGGATGTTTGTCAGGAGAGGTCCTCATGTAGAGCCGTTTGCTCACCACCGTCTGGACAAAGTTAACCCGTCTTCTTCAAGGACATAGACCCAAATTTCAGGAGTTCAGATGTTCTCCAGCTCAGCGGACTCACCTGGCCCGTCAGTCCACAGACTTTCCAACGTTCTGGTGTTTTATTGATTGTTTTATGTATGGAGAACATTTCCTTCTCTTTGTGAAAGCATTCCTCACACAGCCCCAGAGAACCAGCTTTCTAATCTGTGATGCCGTCAGGATTTAGTGCCTGGAGCTGCGGCTCCAACCAGGAATCAAACCCTGTCCTCAGTTTGTTCAGAGTGGGAGCCTCACACACAAACAAGCCTGGTTCTGCTGTCGCTCCTGAGTTATGGTCCAACACTATCTCCACTAAACCCTCCTGAGTCTTGTTTCTGTCACGCTTTCCCATTCTGTCGAGTCATTCTCCAAGGTGTTGTGTCATCACTGGGGGGCAGGGGGGCCATTTCTCTTGCTGTGCTACTCAACAATGAATGAAACCCACAAAGTCTTCTGGGTAATGTTAGTATGACATTCAGATGCTGAACTGCCAACCATTACCATTTAATTACAACTCCCAGATGTGAGGGAGTGCAGACTGGTGTGAATGTGAAGAAGGTTTTTATTTACGGAGGAGCGTCTGAAGCAAAGCTGGGCTGAATAAAACTTAATGGTTTGTTTACATGTGATGTAAACTAAATGTGTGGGTCTCACTGGCCGCACCAGATACATGTGTTTTCATTTGAATCTAAATGAGCTGCAGCACTGGGAAAATGAAAATATAAAAATGTTAAGTCAAATCAAAATGCACGAGGTGATGGTACAGATTCAGTCATCCTGGTCCTGGGTCTCCAGAGCTGTTTAAGTAAATCCCCTGGACTCTAAGAAAGTTTCGTTCTTTAAGCGAGTTTCAGAAGGGACTGATTGTAAATTGGTGAAACTGGATGATGCTTGAAGTTACCAAAACACACGAAAAATAAAAATCGTTACTTGATCATGAAATCACTAGTAGACCATTAAAAGCAGATAATATCATGTGACTGTACAATAAATCAGAATCAGGACATGTAACTGTATATCATTAGCCTGTAGCAACCCCCGTGACCCACAATTAAGAGGTTTTTTTCTGTAAAAAACTAAAATTTGTAAAAAATAAAAACTAAAATTTCTTTGTCAGTTTAGAATATTTTCATATTAAACAAATATTATTGAAATGCATGACAAAATAAAATAAAGATGATCAATTACTACAATTGAAATGTTTGCTGATGTGATTAAGCGCTATACAAATAAAGGTTGGTTGCTTGATTGATTGATTGACAGATCATTGGATTGATTGATTGATTGATTGATTGATTGATTGATTGATTGATTGATTGATTTGGGATACTGACCAACTATTGTGTAATCAATTTTGTCAAGATGTGTCAAATGGTTCAGTTTTTTGTGTTCCTGAAAAACAGAAGAAATTGTTTGGCCATTATTTTAAGGAATTTTTATCTTGATACAAACGCAGTTTCCTGAAAATCTATTGATTTTTCCGGATGAGGAATCCTGCAGACATGAGTCTGGATTGATGAAGGGTTTTACCTGAGTCTGGATTGATGAAGGGTTTTACCTGAGTCTGGATTGATGAAGGGTTTTACCTGAGTCTGGATTGATGAAGGGTTTTACCTGAGTCTGGATTGATGAAGGGTTTTACCTGAGTCTGGATTGATGAAGGGTTTTACCTGAGTCGTCTCTACAGTCGTCCCTGTCTCATCGTGTTCCCTCTGTAAACGTTACAGACGTGATCCGTTCCTCTGGACACGTTTGGGTCGACCACCCTAACAGTCAGCTGTGTAACTACTTATTCAGCTTCGGTCATAGATGCTTTGGTACCCCCCCCATCATTTCTAAGGTCACTGCAGGACCTTCATTCTTATTCTGTGCAAAATTTGTCTGCGCTCGTTCCTTTTTTGCTTAGTTGGGTCAAATTACGAGAGCGAGCAGCGGACAAATGTGGACGATGATCTGGGAGACAGCTGCTTCTTGAGTCAGCCTCAACATGCTGATAATCAGCAGCGCGCCGAGCCAGGATGTCCGCTTTTATTTCTTCACTTCCTTCCTGCAGCCCCGTCCTCCAGAGACCGGAGCTTAATCAGCTGAACGGCTCCGCCGCCGAGGCTCCGTTCTGGGTCACCGTTTCTCCCTCAGAGCGCCAGAGGTCAGCTCTGGTTACTGCTTTGCTAACCTTGTCTTTCTCACTAATGTGGACTCCAGAGGACTTCACCAGGTCTGTGGTGCACATAAAGGGGGTGTAGCAGCAGCGTTTGGCACCTGCAGCAGGAGATTTGATTTGGAGCGGCGCTGGGGGGTCGTGGGCTCGTATTCACATCACTTCTGTCCGCTGTTCTCCCCGGCAGACGTGTCACATTTGCTCTGCCGTTGCACCATTTATCCCTGACTTACTGGACTCTTGGCTGCCTGTTTGGTCGGCTGGTCTTTGCATTCTGCTGCGTGAGGCGTTCCTTTAGAAAGAATCACAACTGATGGCTTGTTTGCCTGATATTACAGGATCTTCCGATGTTCAGAGTATCTAAGCGCACCTAAAAGCCTTTCATTTCTCATAAACCATCGGTACGCCTGATATATGAAAACAGTTTTCAAATAGGCCGTTCATTGAAGGTGGTCCTTGTAGTCCAGTGCGCCTTATAGTGCGGAAAATACTGTATTTAAATACAAGACAACCCTCTGAGTCCGTCTTTGTAAACATGGCTAGAAACCTCCTCCAGCGACAAACCACAAGAACTGTTTCTGCTTAACAATGTGTGTGATCTCAGGTTAGTATTAGTCCAGTATGTGGACCCAACCCTGGGGGGGTGGGGGGGCAAGCAGGCAAATCAGCACCAGCAGGATAATCTCACTGACAGAAGAGATGCAGGGACGGAGACGTGTTACTAAATAAGACTTTTACGTTTACTTTGCGTCTCAGATACGTTTTCTAAAATGCTTACAACTTTCTTGGAAATCGACTTTGAAAATGTCCAACTTCCTGTAGAAAGGTCGCTGCTACTGACGCTATTTCTGTTTGTCTGTCTACCTGTTAAAAGGTGTGATGGGCTAACTGGGCTGCTAACCAGTTAGCACCCGCTAACGTAACCGTTACTGTGCAGATCCGTCCTACAGGAGATGTTGTGGAGAATCTGCTTAAACGCTAAACCTCAGCTGCCTGAATGAGTTTCATGGTCTGTGTTCTCTTTCCTTTGGAGGGTGTTTAATGCAGTAGGTGGACACCAGATATGTTAAATGTGGGTGGGTGCACCTAATCTATGCATTACACTGAAACAGAACATTTTGTGCCCTGGAAAGCAGCTGCTTTTCTGATTGTGTGTGTGTGTGTGTGTGTGTGTGTGTGTGTGTGTGTGTGTGTGTGTGTGTGTGTGTGTTACACCTTCAAGGCTAAATGTACTTGATGGGAAGAAGGTTTGTCTAAAACCAACAAAGTCTAACAGTCTTTCCCGCGTTTGTTTCTAGGGTTACGTGATTCTGGTTTCTTACAGAAAATACTAACATCTAAGATCTAACTAACATCTATGTCATCATAATGTGTATTTATTCCTTTATTTTGTATTAGTTTACATACTGGGCCAATCCAAACCTTCAAAATTGACCATGTTTTTGTTGTCAAATCGGACTACCTTGTGTCCAGCAGCAGTAATATTATAATACTATGTAGATCTAGAATATATTCACTGTCTCTCCTCTGGACATGTCCAAACCATCTCAGTCTGGCCTCTCTGACTTTATCTCCAATGTGTTCCAGATGTCAGATTAGTAATTTCAGATGTTACAGATATCATTGATACGTCTGTAATGACGAATCAATAATTAACCCCCACCCAGCGGAAGGTGTAAACCGATTGGTTCTCACAAAAATACCACTTAATAAACCGTATTTACTCTCCGGTTCGGCGGCCTGACGGCGGCAGCAGGAGCCGTGGCTCGCTCACTTTGACTCTGTGTAATTAGGGAGAAAATTAGGAAAAGCAACCAAATTATATTTTAATTTGCAAATAGTCACTCAGTAGGGGCTGATTAGAATCTGATGGTGATGCAGAGGAAACATGTTCCTTCAGGATTATGAGGCTTTGTGTCGTGACTCAGACTCTGTCTCAGGGACAGGTTGAGCATCGTTTTGGAGCTCATCAGACCTCATGTGGATCCAGTCTTTACGGATGGCAATCCAACATTTACAGTACGGTCGCCAATGACTTCCTGAACGTCCCTCTGTGGGGCCACAAGGTTTGACAGTGATTAATGAGACAATTATACAGCTTCCTCAGTACAGGAGGAGGTTTTCCTTCCCAACTCAACTGGTGTGAACTGTTGTCCCAGGAA
Organism: Antennarius striatus; assembly: GCF_040054535.1. NCBI lineage: Eukaryota > Metazoa > Chordata > Actinopteri > Lophiiformes > Antennariidae > Antennarius > Antennarius striatus. The sequence goes on along the minus strand of NC_090780.1, from coordinate 1,012,106 downwards.
CAGAGGGGGTTATGGAGATGGGGTCCATCTGTCTACCGTGTTTCAGTTCTGGACCATAACTTGAACAAATGACCCCCAGAATATTGAATTCTATTGAAACTACCAATAGACAGCAGAGAGTCTCTTCTTTCATCAGGAAAAAGTGTTTATATGCAGTAGAACATTGGCTGGTTTCACCAAAATCAACAGTTCTTAACCAGAAAACCAAGAAAACAATCAGTACGAAGCCAAGTCGGCAGAACAGTGACTCTGATGCTAATACTTTTAGCCTTAGTGACACCTCAAACATCTGAACAGTGGTTTCCTTCTGTGAAACAACAACAACTCAGAAATCACTGCTGATAGTAAAATAGTTTATTGATGGATATATAACTATGTAGATCTATGATGTTGGTAGTGGAGCTCTGCCAGAGCTAGCAACCAACCACCACCCAACCAGCTGTATGCTCGCAAAACATCCCATAGAGGCAGGGTTCAAAGGTTGAAGGTTGGCAGTGTTGAAGCATCCTCTGGTGGTAGGTGAGACCAACCAACCAATCAAACAACCAACAAACCTACCAACCCACCAACCAATCAACCAACCAACCAATCAACCAATCAACCAACCAACCAACCAACCAACCAACCAACCAAGAAATTCGAAAGGCCCCGTCTGAGTTAAACATGTTGTTTGTAGGACACTCCCACATACTGGATAGGTGACACTTTGGTTTTTAACAGATTTTAAGCCTCTGAATTGTATTTAAATTCTGAATTATCTCTGAATTTAAATTTCCCAGTTTGGGATCAATAAAGTGCATCTTATCTTAGCTGTGAATGTGGTTTTGAAGTCACTGTTGGTTTGCAGTCCTGTAACGAATGTTAGTGGCTCTGAGGAGTTCATGGACAGATGGATGGATTCGTCCAAATTTTAAATATTTGCTCAGATATTCAATAAACAACAATTACTATACAGAATAACAGCTCAGATAATTCTGGCTTGCTGTCATTCGTCAAAGAAAAGCACCCGTAGTGGTGGTGGGGGGGGGCGCAGAGTGTTCCACGCTTCCTTTAATGTACTTTTTTATTACCCACATCAAAATGTTGATGGCCATACCTAAAAAGAAGAAGACGCATTGCTTACCCGTCGCGAGGCGGAGGAACCCGGCGGTGAGGAGTCAATTAAAAAAAATCATCAAAGCCGTCTTTCCTCTCCCCCAGTTCCAAACAAAGAAGGACCCCCTGGCAAGGGCGCACAAACAGGTGCTAATCCCTGGCCGCCAGTACACTCGGGTTTGGAGAGTAGGGTGTGTGTGTGTGTGTGTGTGTGTGTGTGTGTGTGTGTGTGTGTGTGTGTGTGTTTTCTCACTGACTAATTGCCCAGCCTCATGAAACTCAGCCAATGACAGCAGTGTGAGTTTGAAGATGATGCCCCAACCGCCCCTGTCACGCCTCGGACCTCGGGGGCAGCATGTGTTGCCGTGATAAGGCTCATTGCATTTCTTTCAAGTTACTCATTAAGACTGTGTGCCTGCAACTCTTCTTCCATTGTGCTCTTAAAATATAATAAGAGCACAGAAATGATGCAAAAACACCCTGAGTGTCAGGAAATCTGTAATTGCAAAATAAGGAGGAACAGTTTGATTTTATTTACCGATAAACACGAGTAGAGGACACGTTAACCAAATGCTGATTTAACCGTGACAGTAATTTGGTGGCGTCCTGTCAAATATAAACTCAGGTCGACGGTTTTAGGTGTCGCTCACACCCGGTTCTGCTGTCACCATGTTCACGATGGCGCTGCTAACTCCTGTGATTGGTCTGCTTTGGAGACACAAGTCCAATCAATAACCTTCTCCCTCCTCCACCTTTCTCTCCCGTCTTTGTACCATTTTCTTGTTGTTTGTTGATTCCATAGTTTGGAAAAATGTTCACATTTAATGAATAAACAGAAAGGAGCATCATTTCCATGTCTGGATGGTTGGTTGAAAGGAAAAAGACCTTCAGAGTGTTGGAGGAAACTCCATGGAGATGAAGGAGGACCCCAGATGGACTTCATGAACCTTTAATGTCATTTACTGGATGCTATGAATGACTGCATGTTCCCTCCATGTTGCCTTGACTTACAGCAGCATTGCTGTGTCCGTTTGCAGACGTTTGAAGTCCACCCCGACCCGGCGGTCAGCGTCGCCCACATGGCGTCTGCCGGCGGAGGGGTGTGGATGGCGTTCTCCCAGGGTTCCTCCATCCGTCTCTTCCACACGGAGACGCTGGAGCTCCTGCAGGAAATCAACATCTCAACGCGCTCAACGCTGCTGAACACGGGTAGGCGTGTACACACACCCACACACACACACACACACACACACACACACACACACACACACACACACACACACACACACACACACGGGTCAGCAGGAAGCTGCTGACCCGCTGCATTTTACATCATTTTCCCTCCGAATCACCAAATATCTTCACAACCATTCAGATAGAAAGATGAAACAAAAAGCACATGACTCAGACAGCAACAGGGATGAGGATGAGATGATGACCTTGACCTTGAGAAAACTAGGTCAAGGTCAAACTTTTGTACATTTATTTGCATGTATCTCAGGCACAGGATGAGATAGAAAGACGAAACAAAAGGCGTTATATTCAGGGAGGCGAGGGGATGAAAATTGGATAACCTTGACCTTGAAAAGCTAGGTAGAGGTCAAATTTTCACTTTTATACCTTATAGGTACACATCTCTGAAACCTGATGAGATGTAATCACAAAACAAAAAGCAACATTTTTAGGAAGCCAGAGGCACAAACATGTGATGATGACCTTCACCTTTGGAAAACAAGGTCATTGTCATACTCCATAGTATACAATAGAGTTCATTGCTGCGACCATAAAAGTAGGTCAGGGTAAAATGTTGAATTCAGGGGTGTCGCAGGATGTTGTAGTCCTGACTGCCTTGTTTTATTTGCACGGGTAATACTTGTGTCGTGGTGATGTTAGCCCAGTCGTGTCTGGTCCACGTTGACCCTCTGACCTGAGTCAGCCTCCGTCTCAGGCCTTCATGACCCCACAGTGGATCCATGTGGTGTGAAAGAGATTTATACCACAGAAAGAAAGTCAGTGAAGAGCACTAAAACGCTTCATACCAAAGGTTTCCATGGAAACAATCTGGTCTTCCTTGACACATTCACACTTCTCTGGTATTGTTCCTGCTACACCTCTTTCTGTCCACATTTGCTTCCTCACTTTCCTCCCTTGAGAGTTAATATTTTCCTTCCCATCCGTCGTTCTGCCTCCCACATTCTGTTTCATCTCATTTGTTATGCTTTAAAATCCTCTCACCCGGTCCGTTCAGGACGCCACCGATCGCCCGTTACTCCCCGTGTGCCTTCTCTCATACGGATGAAATATTTATGTGGGCGATTTCCCTTTTTGTTTTCCAGGAAACAACAATGGTAAACAAATTAGCTGTTTTAAAGCTGCATAATAGTGATAACCACAATGCATCAGTGGTTTGTTCAGGCTGGGGCGGGGCTGACATCAGCTCATTCAGTCCGTGTGAGGCTCTGGTCCAGCTTCAGGAGGTGTAGAACAGGACCCTGTCTGACGTCCAGGTAAATAAATCTGAGCCATGAAGCATCAGAACTCCTACCTGGTCATGGCTGGTTAGCTCGCAGGCTAGCGCCGCGGTCCTGCTGGTGTTTCGTACAGTCCAGCCTGTCAGTCTGGGACGTCAGTGGGACTCTAAAGGGCTTTAAGCAGTCTGTCAGTGTTTTAAAGGTGATACAGATAGATATTACATGAGTTTGACTAACGAACAAAGATTCTAGAGTATGCTGTCTTCATTTCCCTTCGAGGATCATAATAACTACAGTATTTTCCGCTCTATGAGGCGCGCCTTCCACGAATGGCCTGTTTAAAAAGTTTTCTCACAAATACGGCCCACTGGTCAATAAGGCGCACCGTCGGTGTTTGAGAAAATTAAAGGCCTTTAGGTGCGCCTTACAGTGTGGAAAATACTGAGTGTGTGTGTGTGTGTGTGTGTGTGTGTGTGTGTGTGTGTGTGTGTATATGTATATATATATACACACATATATATACATATAGTAAAATAACCGTCACCACGATGAACAGTCTCATTACGGACCGGTTCTTTCCAGCTGCAGACGAGGTTGAGTAAAGTCGGGGTGAAGGTGGATCCCCCCTCTCAGGTGACTGGACAGTCTGTAGTGAGACCTCCTGCTGCTAAGTGGACAGAATAAGGTTTATAATTCCTTCAGACGACCCGGTTCTGCTCCGTCCCGTCACCGTTCAGGACCAGCGCCCCTCTAACGTACCCTAACATTGACTTTAAACGTCTGTGATGGGGAATTTATTCCAGCCTGAACTTGTGACCGCAGAATTTAAATAAACCAAACTGCAAAATCAAATTTAGATAAAAAGTCTCTCCTTTAAAATGTTTTTTTTCCTTTTTGTTTGAAGACAGACTTTCAGGAGACGGACTCAGAGGTCATCTCCCCCCGAGCCGCTGCGCTCCCTTGAAATATTCAGCAAATTGGAGGGAGGTGGCAGCCTGAAGGCACGGCCCTGGGGGGGAGATAAGGGTGAAAAGAGAAAGACTTGTTCAGCTCATGTCTTCAGGGGCCACAAAGAGAAAAGGTTCTCTGACTTAACTTGTGATTTGTCGAGCTCACAGGAGAACAGAGGATCCCCCCGACGCTCTGAAGCACAGATCCTCACATGAAATACTGGTACGCCCCCCCGACCAGAGGCCTGTGCTCAGCTCTCCTTGACTCAGGCCAGGACATGCTGTAATGATACATCCCATAATCCGCTCCCTTGATGTGATTTCTGCTCAACGGGGACTTTGAGTTGCCGTAAACAAGAGAAAAGTTGCTGCTGAGGAAACTCCTGTTCTGGTTCGTCTAACGCCTCTAATGGCTCCGCCCTCAGGGGGAGGAGCAACACTAGAATAACGTCTCAGTGACACGGACGCGTTTATCTCTGGACGTGTGGTGAGGTTCCTGGCTGGGGGGGCGCTGACTTCATCACACCCAGATTCACACACACATGAACCTACAGTTTAGTGTATTCACCATTTAATACCAACAGTCAGGGGGTTCTGTTGAAGTCTCAGCAGAATTATTTACACCTATAAACTAACACACATAAACCCTTTGGATTAAAATAAGTCATCTTGTTTCCTACACGTTCATTTATACGTAATGTTTACTATAACTGAAGTCCACGCGTCGCTGCTTCAGAACAGAAGCATCAAAACACTTTGGTTTGAGATACGTAATCCTCTGTTCATGGCGAGGCGAGAGGAAAACATGAGTGGCTGTAGTTTACTGTCACTTCTTCTACGGCTGGGGAAGAGGAATCCCTGGGATCAGCAGCGCCCCCTACCAGGAGGCAGGAGAACTGCGTGCCTCACTTCGTGCCTTTTCCCAGCGGCTTCAGGACCGCTCAACTCCAGAGAGACGTTACACACATGCAGTTGTTGATAAAACACTATACATTATATACATTAGCTAAATGATGGGGATTTAGTGCATAGATCAAACGTGTTTGAACATTTTAACAGCGACCTATAGAGAGATAGCTTTATGGTCTCACTGGGTGCCGGGGGTCCAGATGAAACCGGATGACCCCTCCAGGTCTCCACCAACAGGCTCCGTCAACACGCCGCAGCAGCAGCTCCGTACCTGAGATGATTCATCTCTGCATGAATTAATGACACCACTGGGCAAATCACCAGAAAACACGAAACTAAACACGGCTACACGTGTAAATTAGCATCTGATCACACGAGTTCTGCTGTAATTCAATTAGGACTGCTGTGGATATTATGGATAGCTAGTCCACAATGGGAATACAAAAATAAATCCACAAACAATGTTCTCCGATCCTTTGTGACGTGGAAACAAAAGATGTGCAAATATAAGAATAATTATAATAATTTGAGTCATCTCCCCGTCACGCTGCAGCTACACACGCAGGACTGTTAGCGGTGGAAACACGTGTGAACCGTGTGTCACGTCTCAGGACACACAGAAACACACAGATCGTCAGCGAATAGCAGGGAGAAGGATTGTGTCCCAAATCCCATAATGCATCACTCTGACAGAGCTGACTAACAGAAACACGCGTTTTTATTGGTATTTAAACACAGAGGTCAACCTGTCACAGTCTTCTTCTTCTCCTCTGGGCTGTTCCCTCAGGGGTCTCCACAGCCAATCAGTGTCCTCCATCTAACCCTGTCTTCTCATCCTCTTCTCTCACACCAACTACCTTCATGTCCTCTTTCACTACATCCATAAACCTCCTCTTTGGTCTTCCTCTAGGCCTCCTGCCTGGCAGTTCAAAACTCAGCATCCTTCTACCAATATATTCACTATCTCTCCTCTGGACATGTCCAAACCATCTCAGTCTGGCCTCTCTGACTTTATCTCCAGAACCTCTAACATGTGCTGTCCCTCTGATGTACTCATTCCTGATCCTATCCATCCTGGTCACTCCCAGAGAGAACCTCAGCATCTTCATCTCTGCTACCTCCAGCTCTGTCTCCTGTCTTTTCCTCAGTGACACTGTCTCTAGACCAAACAACATCTCTGGTCTCACCACAGTTTTGTACACCTTTACTTTCATTTTAGCTGAAACTCTTCTATCACACATCACACCTGACACTTTCCTCCACCCGTTCCATCCTGCCTGGACACGCTTCTTCACCTCTTTTCCACACTCTCCATTGCTCTGGACTGTTGAGCCTAAGTACTTCAAATCCTCCCCCTTCTTGATCTCTTCTCCCTCTAACCACTTCTCTTCAAAGTTCTCTTTCCATCTTCTCATCACACTACTGACACCTGTCAATAGACTTCCATCCCTATCCTTAATCACCCTAACCTGCTGTACGTCCTTCCCATCTCTGTCTCTCTGTCTTGCCAACCGGTATAGATCAGTCTCTCCCTCCTGACTGTCCAACCTAGCATACCTTCACCTTACACTGCTAACCCTAACCCTAAATGTAACTCAGTGTAATGTAACTAAATGTAACTACTCCTTAATGTAACTAATAAATGTAACTAAATGTAACTCAGTGTAATGTAACTAAATGTAACTACTCCTTAATGTAACTAATAAATGTAACTAAATGTAACTCAGTGTAATGTAACTAAATGTAACTACTCCTAAATGTAACTAATAAATGTAACTAAATGTAACTCAGTGTAATGTAACTAAATGTAACTACTCCTTAATGTAACTAATAAATGTAACTAAATGTAACTCAGTGTAATGTAACTAAATGTAACTACTCCTTAATGTAACTAATAAATGTAACTAAATGTAACTCAGTGTAATGTAACTAAATGTAACTACTCCTTAATGTAACTAATAAATGTAACTAAATGTAACTCAGTGTAATGTAACTAAATGTAACTACTCCTTAATGTAACTAATAAATGTAACTAAATGTAACTCAGTGTAATGTAACTAAATGTAACTACTCCTAAATGTAACTAATAAATGTAACTAAATGTAACTCAGTGTAATGTAACTAAATGTAACTACTCCTTAATGTAACTAATAAATGTAACTAAATGTAACTCAGTGTAATGTAACTAAATGTAACTACTCCTAAATGTAACTAATAAATGTAACTAAATGTAACTCAGTGTAATGTAACTAAATGTAACTACTCCTTAATGTAACTAATAAATGTAACTAAATGTAACTCAGTGTAATGTAACTAAATGTAACTACTCCTTAATGTAACTAATAAATGTAACTAAATGTAACTCAGTGTAATGTAACTAAATGTAACTACTCCTTAATGTAACTAATAAATGTAACTAAATGTAACTCAGTGTAATGTAACTAAATGTAACTACTCCTTAATGTAACTAATAAATGTAACTAAATGTAACTCAGTGTAATGTAACTAAATGTAACTACTCCTTAATGTAACTAATAAATGTAACTAAATGTAACTCAGTGTAATGTAACTAAATGTAACTACTCCTTCATGTTAAATAACTGAATTTCTGACTTATTCTAGTTCCAAACATTACAGTTAGACAGAAAAAACATGTTTGTTTGTTTCTCTGTTCTAACATAAATCCTTTTCATTTGTCAGGTTATTAAACCCACAGAACTCCATCAATCAAGGATCAAACTATCAATCAATAAAGAAAAATAACATCAGACACAAGTTAGGACGTTAACTTTGTTAAAAATGGTTTTATCGAAGTTAAAATGGGCTGAATTACTGAATTGTGGGAAATGTAGTTTTGGTCAAAGCACACTTTTGACCTATTGATTTTTAGACACTCTGACCTTTTATGCTCTCGGGGGCCACATTAAATGATGTGGAGGGCCACATGTGGCCCCCAGACCTTGAGTTTGACATAATTATGTGCTTGAAAGTATTGAGAGTTTTTCCTCCAGAAGTTTCTTCCAACAGTGGACCAGTCTAATGTCTGATAATCTAATGTCTGATAATCTAATGTCTGATAATCTAATGTCTGATAATCTGGCTCTACCTGGAGGCAGTGGATGTGTTCCGCTGGTCAAACACTCATGGATCCCAGAGCTTAGACCGGACCGGAGCTGACTCGGGGGGGTGAGTCGGTGGTGATGCTGTGAAGCTGACCCCCACCCTACATGTTGTCTCCCCTACAGAGCCCCAGAGCACCCGGGTCACCAGCCTGCTCATCTGCCAGGGGCTGCTGTGGGTGGGGACCGCTCAGGGCCTCATTATCACCCTACCAGTCCCCAAACTGGAGGGGATCCCCAAAATAACAGGTATGATCGGGGGGTGGGGGGGGGGTGAACAGCCACTAGAGAGGTCAGGGGTCAGCGTGTGTGTGTGTGTGTGTGTGTGTGTGTGTGTACAGGGAAGGGCATGGTGTCCCTGAACGCCCACTGCGGCCCGGTGGACTTCCTGGTCTCCGCCTCCTCCACGCTGTCCCCGGAGCTGCTGAAGAGGGACTCCATCGGGGACGCCCCCAACGCCGCCGGGGGGGGCGAGGAGCGCGGCGACGCCCCCTACCAGGAGCCCCTGCAGCCGCCCGGCGCCGGCCAGAGGAACGGCAGAGGTAGGGGGCGGAGCGTCCTGCTGCAGTACCGCCTCCGCTCCACCTCCGGCCTGCCGGGACGCCCGCTGACGGCGCAGGGCGACGGGGTGTCCCACTCCTCCCAGGAGTCTCTGGAGCACAGCGTGGAGGACGGATCCATCTACGAGCTGAGCGACGACCCCGACACGTGGGTGAGGGGGCGTCCCAGCGAGAGGGACGGGGGGCGCAGGGACAGGGTGGTGTCTGCAGCCGTCATCTCTGGAGGGAGGGGCTTCCGGAGGCTGAAGGAAGGAGCGGCGGGGGCGAGGACGTCCGGGGACGCTCTGGAGAACGTTCTCATGGCGTGGCAGCTGCCTCTGACCGTCTGACACGGAAACATCACCTCATCACGGATTTGTGGTAGGCAGTCATGTGATACCGTACACGCATTCTATTGGCTGACGGAGTCAGGAAGTGTGTTACGTTCTGTGAGTCTCTGACTTCCATGAGACACTGAAGTGCTTTTAACAGCCTATCAGAGGGTTTTAAAGGTGACACAGATAGAAGGTGGTTAATATCAGTATGGGGGGGTCAGAAACGTTTAAATTACCCTAAATAATAAGATAAATAGTCCCAACAGACGCATAACTTCTTCGTTCTGTTAGCCTGTCCACAAGTCCTACTCTGTCTTCTGGGTGCTACCTTACTGCCTTTGACGCTGCAGAACGTTTGGTCAACATTGTGGTTTGTTGGGGAGACAAACGCAGTCCAGCATCCAGGGTCACGTCCAGCAGGTCCACCTCCAGACCATCTAGGACCAGCCCCCCCAACCCTGCCTGGACAGCTGCTGCAACAGTCGTTTAGTGGAACCGAAGGATTCCTGCACAAACTGTCAGAAACCGTCCAGAGACCTGTCCTTCATGCTTCATCCTCATCGGGGTGTCCACCTGACTGCAGTTCTTTGTTCGCTCACTAACACACGTGTGGACGGATTAGTGAACGATAATAGAGAGAACTAGTCTTTAGCGTTTAAAGGAACTGTTTCAGCTCAAAACGGGAGCAAAAAGCCAAAAGTGTTTCTGTTTTGGTCCTGTGGAGTCAGAAGGTCAGGATGTTCTTTCGGCGAGCGGTACTGTCGTCTCATTGGACGCTCTGAATGTCCAGCCGTGCCACACATCCGTGTGATGGTTCCTGTTCTTGCCTTAGTTAACATTGATACGCATCACTTCCTGTGAATGTACGATTGGTTCTCTAGTGCCACGAACTGACCCTGAAGACACCAACAGGTCGGTCTGCCCCAACAGCATTTGTTTTCCTCAACATTTTTATAACTGAGTAGGAGGTTCATGTTAGCTCAGGCTATCTCATGTTAGCTCAGGCTATCTCATGTTAGCTCAGGCTATCTCATGTTAGCTCAGGCTATCTCATGTTAGCTCAGGCTATCTCATGTTAGCTCAGGCTATCTCATGTTAGCTCAGGCTATCTCATGTTAGCTCAGGCTATCTCATGTTAGCTCAGGCTATCTCATGTTAGCTCAGGCTATCTCATGTTAGCTCAGGCTATCTCATGTTAGCTCAGGCTATCTCATGTTAGCTCAGGCTGGCTCATGTTAGCTCAGACTAGCTAATGTTAGCTCAGACTAACTCGTGTTAGCTGGGACTATCTCATGTTAGCTCAGACTAGATAATGTTAGCTCAGACTATCTCGTGTTAGCTGGGACTAACTCGTATTAGCTCAGATTAGCTCGTGTTAGCTCAGACTAACTCATGTTAGCTCAGACTGTTTCATGTTAGCTAGGACTAGCTTGTGTTAGCTCGGACTAACTCGTGTTAGCCCGGACTAGCTCGTGTTAGCTCGGACTAGCTCGTGCTAGCTTGAACTAGCTCCCTAAATGATTTGGTAAACGAATGTCGTGAGTGTAATGTCTGGTTCCTCTGTACTCCACTTGTACTCACGTTGTAGCGTTATTACAGGTTAATTTGAGGAGATTACATAATCTAATCCTGCCCAGACACAGTACGTAGATTTCTGTCCCACTCTTCACTACCAGCTGGATTAAACGTGTATGCTCACTTTAGCTCATATTATGGGTAATCTACAGTTCTGGATTAAAAGTGGAAGCAGCTGACGCGCTGCCACGTTGGTACGAACCCCTCCCTGCTTTGGGGTCCTGTTCACTATAATTGTGATGGAGGGGGTGTCATGTAGCATGTTAGCCTGTCATGTAGCATGTTAGCCTGTAAAGTAAACTGTATGTGAACACAATAATAATAATAAAACTCGTTCCATGACTGTCTGACATGCAGTGGACTGAACAGGTCAGTGTTTGTTCATCCACGACGTCCAATAGCAGCGTCTGCTGTCAACACGGACAGGCAGGCATGACATCACACCACACCAGGAAGCACACGCTTAAAGCATGTTGGAAACTGGAGTCCAACCAACCAACCAGCCAGCCAACCAACCAGGCAACCAAGTAACCAACCAGTTAGACAACTAACCAGACTGTCAAACAACCAGTCAGCCATCCAGTCAAACAACTAACCAGCCAGCCAACCAACCAGCCATGTAACCAACCAACCAACCAGTTAGACAACTAACCAGCCAACCAACCAACTAATTAACCAACCAACCAACTAACCAGCCAACCAACTAACCAGCCAACCAACCAACCAACCAGCCAACCAAGTAACCAGCCAACCAACTAGCCAGCCAGTTAGACAACTAACCAACCCGTCAAGCAACTAACCAGCCAGCCAACCAACAAACCTACCAACCAGCCAGCCAACCATCCAACCAATTAGACAACTAACCAACCCGTCAACCAACTAACCAGCCAGCCAACCAACCAGCCAGCCAGCCGACCAACCAACCAGCCAGCCGACCAGCCAGCCTCCCACAGAAGCCAGAAGTCTTTATCTCTACTTCTCTCTGACTCTCCACCTGTGTGCTGATGTTTGCTGCTGACCACGGTCTCTTTGATTCCGGTACGTTTTAAACTAACATCCATGTAACAGTGGAGTAAACATGTTGAACCGTTAGCATACTAACGCATGTACAGTTTATCCATGTTCCACAACCGTGTTCAGACTGTATGAAATCGTTTATGGGATTTAGTTTGGGGAGGTGTAAAAACCAGGTCCTGTTTATTACAGATTGTCTCGTATAGTTTCTGTTTGTCCCTTGTGTTTTATTAGCTGTGATAACTTTTAATCTGAATAATAGCTGCGCCCTGTGAACACGGTGATGTTGTTAAAACCTGTCCAGGTACAGACTGAAAGAGACACCTCAGACTTTAACGTATTAGATGGAATAAAAGTTGAGTGGAATGAATGTTGGTCACAGTTTATTGACCGTCCTCCTCTCCAGTCGCTGCTTCCATGCGGCGTTTCCATTGGAATGAGACGTTACTAGCATAATGAGCAGTCCACCTTTAGCCTGTTTGCTTCTGGTCCCTGCACACATCGTGACTTCATCGTGTCACCCCGTTAAAATCACAACAGGTAGTTGGAGTGATGGCCAACCTGTTAAAGGTAAGGTGGAAAAGGGAAACTGAAGGGATTGTTTGGGTGGCAGTAAAACACATAATTAAATATCCTGCAAACAGGAAGGCAGGACCTCGTCTCCTTGGTGCAACGGTTTCATTTTCTATGTCTAAATATTATCACAACCATTTTCTGCATCATCAAGCATGACTTTGGGTTTTTGCCATTGGACCTGATGGTGATGATGTTTGAAGATCTTTGGAACAGAGGTTTAGGATTTACATCTGTGCTGAACTTCATTAGCATTTCCATGCTAATGCTCTGGTTGCCTGTGTGACTGGAATGGAAGATCATGTCTGTGGTGTAGCATTTGAATTACGATCTTTATTTGCTCATTTTTCTTTGCTTCCTGTTATTGAAATGACAATAATTTCATTTTAAAATGCGCCTGAAGCCAGGTCTTAAAAAAGCAAACAAAACAACATTTTGAGAAAAAAAGTGATAAAAGTAGAGAATAGGTGGGTTTATCACAGGGGTAAAGCAGATCGGCTGTCGGGTCCCTGCTCCCCTCCGGCTGCTGCTGACTCATCATTTTCTGTGATAATAAGCTCTCAGGTTCTTATTGGTGAAACCTGTAAAGTCATGAACATCAGACTCCCATCTGTTCACCACAAAATTATCAAAAACATCACGAGTCCCATGATATCACATCAAATTCTCTTTAACTGTTACACTCTGAAGTGTCGTGTTTTTAGAGTTTGTTCAGTTTTATTTTGAAAGGTTCTCTCACCCAATGAGTTTCACCCATGTTTCACTGGCATTCCATGTGTCTTACTGGTGTCTGATGAGTTTCACCTGTGTCTCACTTGTATCTGATGAGTTTCACCTGTGTCTCAATTGGCACTCCATGAATTTTACCTGTGTCTCGCTGGTAGCCGATGAGTTTCAAGTGTGTCTCACCGGCACCTAGTGAGTTTCACCTGTGTCTCACCGGCATCCAATGGCTTTCACCTGTGTCTGGCATTCCATGTGTCTCACTAGTATCTGATGCGTTTCACCTGTGTCTCACTGGCTTCTGATGCATTTAACCTGTCTCCCTGGCATTTGCTGATTTCCACCTGTGTCTCGCTGACACCCGATGACTCTCACGTGTCCCAATGGCATCTGATAGCTTTCACCTGTGTCTCACTGCCATTCCTCGGTAATGTCCTGTGTCTGCATGTTCACTGTTTGTCTGGGTAACTTCTGTCTAACTTAAAGGAAATGACCCCGATGCAGAAACAAAACCTTTGAATGAATTCAACAAATTGAATGTGGAGGTTTTTTTAATAAATGCAGTTAGTTGTTTAAATCTGCATGAGTTGACTTTTGCATCAGTTACATCAGTTACATCAGTTACATTAGTTACATCAGTTACATCAGTTACATTAGTTACATCAGTTACATCAGTTACATTAGTTACATAAGTTACATCAGTAACATCAGTTACATCAGTTACATCAGTTACATCGGTTACATTAGTAACATCAGTTACATGGGTTACATCAGTTACATCAGTTACATCGGTTACATCAGTTACATCAGTTACATCGGTTACATTGGTTACATCGGTTACATCAGTTACATCGGTTACATTAGTTACATAAGTTACATCAGTAACATCAGTTACATAAGTTACATCAGTAACATCAGTTACATCAGTTACATCGGTTACATTAGTAACATCAGTTACATGGGTTACATCAGTTACATCGGTTACATCAGTTACATCAGTTACATCAGTTACATTAGTTACATCAGTTACATCGGTTACATTAGTTACATTAGTTACATCAGTTACATCAGTTACATCGGTTACATTAGTAACATCAGTTACATCAGTTACATCAGTTACATCAGTTACATCGGTTACATCGGTTACATCGGTTACATCAGTTACATCAGTTACATTAGTTACATAAGTTACATCAGTAACATCAGTTACATCGGTTACATTAGTTACATCGGTTACATCGGTTACATCGGTTACATCGGTTACATTAGTAACATCAGTTACATGGGTTACATCAGTTACATCAGTTACATCGGTTACATCAGTTACATCAGTTACATCAGTTACATCGGTTACATCGGTTACATTAGTAACATCAGTTACATCAGTTACATCGGTTACATCAGTTACATCAGTTACATCAGTTACATCAGTTACATCAGTTACATCAGTTACATTAGTTACATCAGTTACATCAGTTACATTAGTTACATTAGTTACATCAGTTACATCAGTTACATCGGTTACATTAGTAACATCAGTTACATCAGTTACATCGGTTACATCAGTTACATCAGTTACATCAGTTACATCAGTTACATCAGTTACATTAGTTACATCAGTTACATCAGTTACATTAGTTACATCAGTTACATCGGTTACATCAGTTACATCAGTTACATCGGTTACATTGGTTACATCGGTTACATCAGTTACATCGGTTACATTAGTTACATTAGTTACATCAGTTACATCGGTTACATTAGTAACATCAGTTACATCAGTTACATCAGTTACATCAGTTACATCAGTTACATCAGTTACATCGTTTACATCGGTTACATCAGTTACATCAGTTACATCAGTTACATCAGTTACATCAGTTACATCAGTTACATTAGTTACATCAGTTACATCAGTTACATTAGTTACATTAGTTACATCAGTTACATCAGTTACATCGGTTATATTAGTAACATCAGTTACATCAGTTACATCGGTTACATCAGTTACATCAGTTACATCGGTTACATCAGTTACATCGGTTACATTAGTAACATCAGTTACATGGGTTACATCAGTTACATCAGTTACATCGGTTACATCAGTTACATCAGTTACATCGGTTACATTGGTTACATCGGTTACATCAGTTACATCGGTTACATTAGTTACATTAGTTACATCAGTTACATCGGTTACATTAGTAACATCAGTTACATCAGTTACATCAGTTACATCAGTTACATCAGTTACATCAGTTACATCGTTTACATCGGTTACATCAGTTACATCGGTTACATTAGTTACATTAGTTACATTAGTTACATCAGTTACATCAGTTACATCGGTTACATTAGTAACATCAGTTACATTAGTTACATCAGTTACATCAGTTACATCGGTTACATTAGTAACATCAGTTACATCAGTTACATCAGTTACATCGGTTACATTAGTTACATCAGTTACATCGGTTACATCAGTTACATCGGTCACATCGGTCACATCAGTTACATCAATTACATCAGTTACATCAGTTACATCAGTCACATCGGTTACATCAGTTACATCGGTTACATCGGTTACATCGGTTACATCGGTTACATTAGTTACATCAGTTACATCAGTTACATTAGTTACATAAGTTACATCAGTAACATCGGTTACATCGGTTACATCGGTTACATCGGTTACATTGGTTACATCAGTTACATCGGTTACATTGGTTACATCGGTTACATCAGTTACATCGGTTACATTAGTTACATTAGTTACATCAGTTACATCAGTTACATCGGTTACATCAGTTACATCAGTTACATCAGTTACATCGGTTACATCGGTTACATTAGTAACATCAGTTACATCAGTTACATCGGTTACATCAGTTACATCAGTTACATCAGTTACATCAGTTACATCAGTTACATCAGTTACATCAGTTACATTAGTTACATCAGTTACATCAGTTACATTAGTTACATTAGTTACATCAGTTACATCAGTTACATCGGTTACATTAGTAACATCAGTTACATCAGTTACATCGGTTACATCAGTTACATCAGTTACATCAGTTACATTAGTTACATCAGTTACATCAGTTACATTAGTTACATCAGTTACATCGGTTACATCAGTTACATCAGTTACATCGGTTACATTGGTTACATCGGTTACATCAGTTACATCGGTTACATTAGTTACATTAGTTACATCAGTTACATCGGTTACATTAGTAACATCAGTTACATCAGTTACATCAGTTACATCAGTTACATCAGTTACATCAGTTACATCGTTTACATCGGTTACATCAGTTACATCAGTTACATCAGTTACATCAGTTACATCAGTTACATCAGTTACATCAGTTACATCAGTTACATCAGTTACATTAGTTACATCAGTTACATCAGTTACATTAGTTACATTAGTTACATCAGTTACATCAGTTACATCGGTTACATTAGTAACATCAGTTACATCAGTTACATCGGTTACATCAGTTACATCAGTTACATCGGTTACATCAGTTACATCGGTTACATTAGTAACATCAGTTACATGGGTTACATCAGTTACATCAGTTACATCGGTTACATCAGTTACATCAGTTACATCGGTTACATTGGTTACATCGGTTACATCAGTTACATCGGTTACATTAGTTACATTAGTTACATCAGTTACATCGGTTACATTAGTAACATCAGTTACATCAGTTACATCAGTTACATCAGTTACATCAGTTACATCAGTTACATCAGTTACATCGTTTACATCGGTTACATCAGTTACATTAGTTACATTAGTTACATTAGTTACATCAGTTACATCAGTTACATCGGTTACATTAGTAACATCAGTTACATTAGTTACATCAGTTACATCAGTTACATCGGTTACATTAGTAACATCAGTTACATCAGTTACATCAGTTACATCGGTTACATTAGTTACATCAGTTACATCGGTTACATCAGTTACATCGGTCACATCGGTCACATCGGTCACATCAGTTACATCAATTACATCAGTTACATCAGTTACATCAGTCACATCGGTTACATCAGTTACATCGGTTACATCGGTTACATCGGTTACATCGGTTACATTAGTTACATCAGTTACATCAGTTACATTAGTTACATAAGTTACATCGGTTACATCGGTTACATCGGTTACATTGGTTACATCAGTTACATCGGTTACATTGGTTACATCGGTTACATCAGTTACATCGGTTACATTAGTTACATTAGTTACATCAGTTACATCAGTTACATCCGTTACATTAGTAACATCAGTTACATCAGTTACATCAGTTACATCAATTACATCAGTTACATCGTTTACATCGGTTACATCAGTTGCATCGGTTACATTAGTTACATTAGTTACATCAGTTACATCAGTTACATCGGTTACATCAGTCACATCGGTTACATCAGTTACATCAGTTACATCGGTTACATCGGTTACATCGGTTACATCGGTTACATCGGTTACATTAGTTACATCAGTTACATCAGTTACATTAGTTACATAAGTTACATCAGTAACATCAGTTACATCGGTTACATCGGTTACATCGGTTACATCGGTTACATCGGTTACATCGGTTACATTGGTTACATGGGTTACATCAGTTACATCAGTTACATCGGTTACATTGGTTACACTAGTTACATCAGTTACATCAGTTACATTAGTTACATCAGTTACATCAGTAACATCAGTTACATTAGTTACATCAGTTACATCGGTTACATTAGTAACATCAGTTACATGGGTTACATCAGTTACATCAGTTACATCAGTTACATCGGTTACATTAGTTACATTAGTTAGATCAGTTACATCAGTTACATCAGTTACATCAGTTACATCAGTTACATTGGTTACATCGGTTACATCGGTTACATTAGTTACATTAGTTACATCAGTTACATCAGTTACATCGGTTACATTAGTAACATCAGTTACATCAGTTACATCAGTTACATCAGTTACATCAATTACATCAGTTACATCGTTTACATCGGTTACATCGGTTACATTAGTTACATTAGTTACATCAGTTACATCGGTTACATTAGTAACATCAGTTACATTAGTTACATCAGTTACATCAGTTACACCGGTTACATTAGTAACATCAGTTACATCAGTTACATCGGTTACATCAGTTACATTAGTTACATCGGTTACATCAGTTACATCAATTACATCAGTTACATCAGTTACATCAATTACATCAGTTACATCAGTTACATCAATTACATCAATTACATCAGTTACATCAGTTACATCAGTTACATCAGTTACATCAATTACATCAGTTACATCAGTTACATCAGTTACATCAGGTACATCAGTTACATCAATTACATCAGTTACATCAGTTACATCAGTTACATCAGTTACATCAGTTACATCGGTTACATCGGTTACATCGGTTACATCGGTTACATCAGTTACATCAATTACATCGGTTACATCGGTTACATCGGTTACATCAGTTACATCAGTTACATCAATTACATCAATTACATCAGTTACATCAGTTACATCAATTACATCAATTACATCAATTACATCAGTTACATCAGTTACATCAGTTACATCAGTTACATCAATTACATCAAACACATCAGTTACATCAGTTACATCAGTTACATCAATTACATCAATTACATCAGTTACATCAGTTACATCAGTTACATCAATTACATCAATTACATCAGTTACATCAGTTACATCAGTTACATCAGTTACATCAGTTACATCAATTACATCAGTTACATCAGTTACATCAGTTACATCAATTACATCGGTTACATCGGTTACATCGGTTACATCGGTTACATCAGTTACATTAGTTACATAGGTTACATCAGTTACATCAATTACATCGGTTACATCGGTTACATCGGTTACATCAGTTACATCAGTTACATCAGTTACATCAGTTACATCAATTACATCAATTACATCAGTTACATCAGTTACATCAGGTACATCAGTTACATCCCAACGGCTGTTTCCTTGAGAGCAGGACTAGACTGATACCTCTTGTATAATCAAACTATTGAGATCTCCTTTTATCGGTTCCTTTCCGCGTCTTTATTTATTCGATGCTCTGTCTTACAGACTCGTGTCCTCAGGTGATGACACACTTGTTGACCCCCACCATATACCCTGCCCCCACTCTGTACTTATATTTATGTCTTCCTTCCTTCCCTCTCCAACAACTGATCATCTTCCACCAGGACAAGTACAGGAGGTGGGCCAGCCTGAGACAATTTCCTGTTCCTGTCACCAGTGTTTCCTGTCCCACCCTTCCATCATGAAGCACTTCTGATTGGTTCCTGGGTGTAGTCAGTGGGAGTACTGCAGTGAAAGCTCTGTTGTAGTAATAGTAGTACAGTCAGGTGTAGTAAAACCTGCAATGGTTGAACTAATTATACTGGTATCGATATAATAGATGACGTACGTTTGGTAGAATCCATCTCTGCACACATGGCGGAGGGTTAATTAATTATGCTCTCTCCCCTCCCCCACCTCAGCCCCCCACCCCAAAAGATTCACTCCTCGTGAACTCGTTTTATACATGTTATAACTGCAGTAAAGTTCACCCATTGAGTTAGAAAAACTGCAGAATGGAGTTGAAGGATTTCGTTCCATTCGGTCGTGCTTTGCTGTCGTCTATCTCATGCCTTCTGTTGAGCACGCTTTGTCAAGTATGTACTAAAAGTGAGTCAGAACATCTAAGGAAAGACTGAAGGCTAAATGGAGACAGATCGCTCTGTGTCAGTCTGTTCCAGATCGCTTTGCCAAGGGCTCGTTATTAACAAAAGAGAAAAACAACATCTGTGTGGAGGTTCACTCCAAACACCTTCAGCCGTCAGAGATCAAGAAGACAGGCTGTTCTTCTCTCTGGAAGGACGGCCGTCTAGGTCAGGTCTTTTGTCTCTTGAATCAGAGAACACTCACCTCAGAGGGGACCATACCAGGACAGACTATCTGCTGCCCCCGACATGATTCCACAGACCAGCGTGTGGAACGTCACCCGTTCTGGAGACATGGAGTGTCTCCATAAATTAAAACCAAGAGAAAATGAACATCTCCTATTGAGATTAAAAATCTCTTTTATAAGAGAGACCTGGCCAAGGTGGCTGCCATGTAAACAAGTTTGTGTGTGTGTGTGTGTGTGTGTGTGTGTGTGTGTGTGTGTGTGTGTGTGTGTGTGTGTGTGTGTGTGTGTGTGTGTGTGTGTGTGTGTGTGTGTGTGTGTCACAGGCCTGTACACATTTATACTATACATGTGACCAAATATTTCTGTCGTCTATTCCAGTCTTCTTTTTATATACTGTAGTATACACTGGTTGCTGATCCAGAAACAGCCGCCTACAGGGGATTAGTTGGTGACTAGACTATGGTAGAAGGATGATATTGACGAATGAGCCTGATGAACTCCAGTATGAAACTTGACCCACTGAGAAAGGCCAACATGGATCTGAAAGATTTTTGGTAGGACTCACTGAACTGTAGAAAAAAAACTGGCATAAATTACCAAGGACAATAAAAAGGAACCTCCAGTGTAACCCAGGTGGGTGAAGCAGAAGATAAAACAGCCAACGTTGCAGGAGGTTAAGCAGATGATTCCACTGGGAGGACTAAACATCTTCCCACAGCTCACCAGAGAAGACCTCACAGATGTTCAGGAACAAGCTGGCTCCTACAAAGGAAAGATGATGATGGAATATGTAGAGCTGATGATGGCAGAAGAGGTTGCACCAGCTCAGCTCCTCATCAACCTCTTCACAGAAACACATGATTGGCTCCAAAAAGCCTCTAAAACATTGGTGGCACCCATTCCTACACACACACACACACACACACACACACACACACACACACACACACACACACACACACACACACACACACACACACACACACACACACACACACACACACACACACACACAAAAGACCAATAACTTGGTTCCTTTTACCTACTTTGCTTTGCACACAGAATGCTGGACAGTGCCATCCATGTTCTACTCACATTTTTTCCATTTTCCTTTTAGCTCAAGGTTTTGTTGTTGATATGTTTTCATTTTGTAGATCTCATCCTTCTCAGAAAGCCTCTTATGATCGGTGCCCTTGCTTTCACTAAACTTCTTTGAGAAGGTCTTGAGCCAGAGAACATCTTTTGTCGAGGCCTTCCACTCATTGAGCTCTATATCGAAACCTTAAATAGTAAATGGACTTTAAAGTGCTTTTCTGGTCTGACCGACTGCTCAAAGTGCTTTATATTAGTTGTATTTACCCTTTCACACAAACACTCACACAGACTGGTAGTGACAGACACCATTTGTTCATCAGGACTGGAAGCAATTCACACCATCATTCACACACCTGTTGAACACCTCAGTATCTTTCCAAGGATGTTCTGACATGTGGACTGTTGGGCTGGACCATCAGACCATCAGACACAGCTGCTCCACCACTGGAAGGTCTCCTTCTGATAAAGCCTCCTCAGGTAGGGTTCCTCACTCAGAGAGCACACAGATATCTCATTAAATTTCTGTGTATTTCCCTTGCTATGAAAGAGCTCCTTTGCAACGATCTCATACGACGTACAGGGTGCACCGGTCTATTTCAGCATTGCAGAGATGGATGCTACCTTTAACTTCTTCAGCCTGGAGAAGAAATCCGCTCTGATACAGGGCAGGAAGCAACCAGATAAGAAGGCTGTGGATGTCTACTCAGAAATGGTGCCCCATGCCTCTCCATTGCTTGGTTATAAATGTCTGTCCTAGGCTTTAGCTACCAGGCTGAGGGAAGCTATGGAGCAGGTCATCCACCGGGATCAGACCTACTGTGTGCCCGGCAGGTTCATGGTAGACAATGTCTACCTAATTCAAGGCGTTTTGTAGGTTTCCAGCTCATTGGGTATAAATACTAATCTCATTTCATTATATCAGGAAAAGACTTTAGAACGTGTTGAGCACAGCTTCCTCTGGAAAACTATGGAGAAGTTTGGGTTCAGCACCAGTTTTATTGCCAAGATCCAGGTGTTGTACAATGATATTGAGAGTATACTGAAGTTTAACAGCAGTTTGTGTGCCCCTGGTTTTAAGGAGAACATTATTTTACCTGCTTATGCCGATAATGTTATTGTTCTTATTAAAAATCAGAGATGCTTTAGTGCTTTTAGCGCCGTTAGCTGTATATTCAGACATGTGAGTAACTTGGGACTGGATGTTTCACTGTTTTTGACTGACTACAAACGTTTTGCCTGTGTTTTATATATTTATGTTGAGATCCATTTTTGAATACAAATCAGGGAAAAGCTCTCAGTTCTGGTTGGTGAAGGAACTGAAAGTTTGTGGGGCCAGGCTGGATGTCAGTTGATCCATGCCTGGTCTGTTGACAACGCTCTGCCCAACAGATGCAGACTCCACCAGTTAGTGGACTCTAACGGAAGAGAAAAAAGTGGCAGCTTTTACAATTTATTTCTGGTGAAAGCAAATAATACGAACTTACAAACTTGAAGTCGTAGTGACTTCTCCTGGTAGTTGCCCTTTCACTCAGAGAGCCTCTTTTTGAAGATCTTCTCCTTTTCAAAGACCTGTGCAAGAACAGGTGCAGAACAAACAAACAGGTGCAGTCCAGGAACCACATGGAAATCCAGTCCAGGGTTCCAGGGCAGTCTTACCTACACCTGTTGCCCAGGAACACATTCACGCTTCCACTGGTTAGCAGATCGCTGAAAGAATCATCATGTCTATAACCACCAGGAAGCTGGGAGACGATCAGGCAGAGGGACTCTGGGAGGGGAAGTTACTGACAGGAAAACTGGGTCATGACAAAGTAGGAGAGAGTAGGAGATGGAGGTAGAAGATTACAGGATCTCAGTGTGTCATAGGAAGTCCTCCAGCAGTCGAGTCTGTAGCAGCAGTGAAGACTTGTGCCAGGTTCTAATCCTCCTCATGAACAAACAAGGCGTCTACCCTCTGGACTTGAACTGGGAGGTTTTCCAGAGAAAAGGAGCCTGATAGCAGAGATCCTGGAACTACTAGAAGGTTGCATTTTGGAAGCACAGAGTTCTAAGTAGACGGTTCCATCTAGAGCTTTGTATGTGAGCAGAAAAACCCTCACATACAGAACTCTAAATGGCTGGTACCCTTCAGAGCTCTTCTACTAGATTTCAGTAGAAATGAATGCAGTGAAGCTCGTGTGGAGGAAACAGAATATTATCTCGCCTGCCAAAACCAGAACCCAAAACCAGAACCCAAAACCAGAACCCAAAACCAGCACACACTCTCTTTGAAGCCATTTCAAGACGTATTCTTGTTTTTAACCAAAGATGGCAAACTGTCCTCACTACGCTCTCCTCCAGAGGTCCACAGAGGAATGAGACACTCAGTGTGTATAGGCCCGAAGAATTAAACCTCATGTCAGTGGGATTCTTCTCAGGATAGCAAACATCTACTTTACTACTACTACTACTACTACTACTACTTTTATACATAAAAATGAGTCAAAGTTTTCTCATTTTTCTATATAAAAGTGAGGACATCTGTTTGTCTTGAAATGACATGACTCTCTCGTGAAATGCTGTGTTATAAAGTAATGGCCGCTAACAAAGACTGACACTATGAATGCCAGACCATATTTTTAGTTCTTGTTAGTTGTGTGAATCCAGATTAGAGATGCAGGACTGTCGTACTGATATCCAGTATCTCATCTTTTGTCCATTTTGATATGAGAAATGCATCAACGGATGTTTTTTATTGCTGTGATATATTTCTATTTCAACTGATTTGGTGATGTTTAGTGTATTTGTAATTTATTTTCCATTCCATGTTTGGTCTAATTCAAGCCCTCATGTTATTTAAAACTTTTGTATTATTTTTATTTTTATACTTCTGTTTCTGCTGGCAATCGATCACGAGAAGAGATTGTTCATTCTAGCTCTACAAATCTTTCCTAAATGAAACTGATTAATAACGAACAACAGCTTTAGTTGTGGGCCCTAACAATAAAGGTTATAACAGGAACAGTATGAACCTTTTTTCTTGTTCCAGTCGGTGGCTCTGCCACAAAGCCTTTAAACATTCTTTAGTCCAACTCGATAACAACAGTTAAGCCTTGAAGTGAAAATTGCATGAATTGATTTTTCAGCAGCATTTTCTGACAGAAAGGTCCTGATTTTTGTAATAATACATAAACAAAAACAGAAGATAAAGACCTGCATACATGTTTAATTCTATGGCATGTGATACTGATCTTTTAGAGAATGAAACTTACCAGTCAGCTATTGAACACACCTCATAGCCAACGATAGGATGAAATGCTTTACAGACTTTTCGCTGTTACCCAAACAGAACGTAGCATAGGCTTAACGTTTAATTTGTCTGATGGCGCAGCCCCCGTTCTAAACCCGTGCTGCAGATGTTCCTCTGCCAGTTAACCCTGCTCCAGGAGAGATTCTCCTATCTCCAGTCCCAGCTTTGCGCCTGTGCAGCTGGCGGCTTCACTCTCCCCGCGTCTCAGGTATCATTTGCATTTCCTCCATCAGGGCTAAACTGAAACATGAGGCGCTGCTTTTTGGAAGTCCCCCTGCTGTATCTGTAGAAAAAACAAACTTATTTGCATTGATTTTTATTTCCAGAGGCTTCAAACTGAATAATGAAAAAAAGGGTAACAGACAAAATAAGAGGCAGTTGCTAAAGATTTGCATAAAGAGAATGCTGCTACCCATGTAGTGATCACTCCACCGTTAGCACTTGGAGCTAATTCCTATGAACAGCCCCAAATGATGGGCGGGGTCGCTCCTCAGTTTCAATCTTTCAGTTGCCCATGATGAAGCCAGCCACCATAAAACCTCTACTTCAACATAAATCATTGCATTGAAGTTGATAAACCCTCCAGATGTGAGGAATAACCCCCCCCAGAGCCGTTCATGGTCCTGATCCACCAGACACACATCACTTCATGCAGGCGTGTCTTTACAATCCTACCGCCGCTGCTCCTAAACATGTTTTATTTACAACCATTTAATCATGCAAAGGATTAATGAAAGTTTGATCACTGTACATTATTCAGCTTGTTCCCTCAGAGAGAGGTCTCGTCATGGAGCCACACAATGTCTGCATTGAAGGACTGCTCACACCTTCTCAGTACACGAGACACTAATAAAGTCACCAAGTCACAATGATCCACGTGCTTCAAAATGCAAAACATACATTTATTCATTGATATACTGAGAATTCTTTATATGTACAGTTTATGTTGATCAATTAATCAGCTTTTATTTGTATTTCAACAGAGAAATCAAAGCACTTTTACAGGCAGAGGAAACCGACAGAACCCTGATGTGTTGTAATGTCAGTGTTGGTGTGTTCGTCCGTTTGTCCGCCAAATGTCTTCACAACCGTTCAGATAGAAAGATGAGACAAAAACACATGACTCAGGCAGCAACGGGGATGGAAAGGAGATGATGACCTTGACCTTGAGAAAACTAGGTCAAGGTCAAATTTCAACTTCTGTACACTCAGGAACCGGATAAGATAGAAAGACGAGGGAGAAGGCCAGTGTGAGTAAGACCTGTGCACTAACTTTGATTTATGGTCAAAGCTAGTGCATAGCTTTGAGCTATCCTGAAATGTCAAAGCTATACACTAGTCGGGTACTACTTCCAGGGTACCCTGACCTACCCTTCGCGGGCTGTTACAGTCTCTGACTGCCTTGGTTCTTGTTAGTTCTTGACTCAGCCAATGCCTCCTTAACCATCTCTCCATCTTGGAAGGACTTCTTCTCTGGACGATGAGGTGGAGACTTTTGCTTCTCAAGCTGACTGTGAGAAAAAGGGCTGCTGTCCGAATAACCGGCCTTTTAGTTCCTTCAGCTTTCTGTTTCTCAGCTCTCTTCTTGGGGGAAAGTCAGTGTCAGTTTCTGTGAAAACTCCAAATATGACACTCAAAGTTACCTTCTTTGACATCGAGATGGTCGACTGGGACAAAAAGCAAACTCACAGTGAAATAAGAGTCCTGCTTCCATCCCGTAGGAAAGTGTAGCGTCCAATCGATCTTGATCAATGTATTGATCACCCCTGTTCTGCTGAATAGTTGGCATCTTTACCCAGTCTATTCACACAAAGAACCTGTAAAATAAATATGAATCTCTGATGGTAACGTCTTTAATGTTCGTTCTTTCTCTACATCCTCTTTTGGTCGTGGCGTTATCATTTTTACGTTTTTTGTCTGTAAAAACACAACAGCAGAATGCAGCTCAGGAGTTTAAAGGCTGTTTCCTTGAACTACATTTATATAAATTCAACTTCCTATTCGACATTATATGAATAAACATCCTGGTTTTACGTGCTGCGTGCTTCCCTCTCCAGCAACCTTTGAAAGGTGACCTTCAGTCAGTATCTACTGCTGTAACTCCACTACTATCTCAGTGGGACCTCTGGAGAGAGGATAAATTTTCTTTTTATGTCTCACAGTGAATGTCTCACAGTATTTTATACCAACATTTCTTTAACTATGAAAAAGAGAGACTATCAGCATTCAGGGACAGTATTTCTCCTTTAAGCATCCTTGTTGAATTTGGAGGCCAGCCGGAGAACATCAGAGGTAAATAAATGTTGAATTGTCGACTCAAACGTGAACACTTTTCACCGTAGGAGCAAAACCACGCCTTCCATCATTGTGTTCATCATAAACATGTGATCTGTATGTTCTATGTCCGCTTGACATGATGATGCAGGGCTTCAGCTCAAATAGAGAGTTCTCATGAAAGCTGAACAATATGAATTCAGCTCCCGTTGTTACTGGTGTTACCCATCATGCAGTTTCTCTTGCCCCCTCTCCATCCCCTCCTCTCCATCTCCTGTACCCCTCCTGCCTCCCGTTCGCCCTCGGAGGGGGGTATCAGATACCCTTTACTGCTGTTGTCCTCCACCTGGCAGATGGAGGCTATTAAAACACATTTTCATTGAGTTATGGTAAATAACACGGACGTTTGGTGAAATATTACCGCTCCCAGGACGGTGCTAGCAGCCAAGAGGAAGCGTTTTATCGGGGATTTACAATGTGTGCACAGAATGCGGTGTAGCAGGATTTAAATATAAACAGCTTTCATTGAGCTGCGGCGTTTCGGGCAGTGGAGTCCAAGGTGAAGAGTGGACTGGTTTGAAACCAGTATATCAGACGTGAGATCCAGGGACGGTGTCTGACACTGAACACACATGCAAAGAGCAGTTTTTAGGTTACTCAAAGAGAACCTCAGTGTTGGCAGGATGATACCCCCCACCTCTCTGATAAGGATGGGGGGTTTGGATTTGCAAAAACTTGGCAGCATTGAAGCCGTCTCCTTTATAGGGTGGACATTCATCGTAACCAACAATGACGGCTTCTATTTTTAGACTCCTGAAATGGAATTCTGTCATGGAGCTCGGTTGGTCGGAACGCCAGGAGAATTCTGATTTAAAACCACAGCATAAAGAAAATGTCTTAGAAATCAACTGGGAATTTCCTCGAACCAGTCAGCTTTAAGTGAGGATATCATACCGTCTATTGCAGCAGTTACTATTACTGTTATGTACTGTACCTGTTAAATGGTGAAAATGTCTGACAGTGATAAAGAAAGTTATCGGATACATTCCCGGGTCCACGAAGTCATTCAGATCTATTAAATATTGAGTAGTTTCTTCAATTTTTTGTTCTGCATGAATTTTTATTTTATCTGACTGGTAACAGTAGGAAAATAATTTCCTCACGCTATTTTAGCACGAATGGTTTTCTATAGACAAGCATGAAACTGCAGACCGGTGAGGAATGTAATGTAGTTTTCTTTTGTAACTTTAACTTGGTATTTGATGCTTTAGGTAAGATTATATACAATGGAGGTGAACATTATTAGCCACCCTATGAAGTATTGAGTTACAAACTACAACATGACTGCATGCTGTTAGTGAGCAGAAAGAATACACAACTGATTATTACCATCAAGGGGGGGTAATAACTTTGATCTGATACTATTTGGTTTATCCATCCATCCATCCATCCATCCATCCATCCATCCATCCATCCATCCATCTCCCTCCTCTTATCCGGGGTCGGGTCGCGGGGGCAGCAGCTTAAGCAGGAAGCCCAGACTTCCCTCCCCCTAGCCACTCCGTCCAGCTCCTCCAGGAGAATCCCAAGGTGTTCCCAGGCCAGCCGGGAGACATAGTCTCTCCAGCGTGTCCTGGGTCGTCCCCGGGGCCTCCTCCCGGTAGGACGTGCCCGGAACACCTCACCAGGGAGGCGTCCAGGAGGCATCCTGACCAGATGCCCGAGCCACCTCATCTGGCTCCTCTCGATGCGGAGGAGCAGCGGCTCGACTCTGAGTCCCTCCTGGATGTCAGAACTTCTCACCCTATCTCTAAGGGAGAGCCCGGACACCCTGTGGAGGAAACTCATTTCGGCCGCTTGTATCCGGGATCTCGTTCTTTGGGTCACGACCCACAGCTCGTGACCATAGGTGAGGGTAGGAACGTAGATCGACCGGTAAATCGAGAGCTTTGCCTTTCGGCTCAGCTCCTTCTTCACCACGACGGACCGATACAGAGTCCGCATCACTGCAGACGCTGCACCGATCCGCCTGTCGATCTCCTGCTCCATCGTACCCTCACTCGTGAAAGAGACCCCGAGATACTTGAACACCTCCACTTGGGGCAGGATCTCATCCCCAACCTGGAGAGGGCACTCCACCCTTTTCCGACTGAGGACCATGGTCTCAGATTTGGAGGTGCTGATTCTCATCACAACCGCTTCACACTCGGCTGCGAACCGCTCCAGTGAGAGTTGGAGATCACGGCTTGATGAAGCCAACAGCACCACGTCGTCTGCAAAAAGCAGAGACGCAATGCTGAGGCCACCAAACCTGACACCCTCAACGCCTTGGCTGCGCCTAGAAATTCTGTCCATAAAAGTTATGGACAGAATCGGTGACAAAGGGCAGCCTTAGCGGAGTCCAACCCTCACTGGAAACGGCAGTGGCGGCAGGGGGCGGCAGTGGCTCAGTGGTAAAGTGGGCGGCAGAGCGGGTTGTCCAATGTTCTGAGACCTGCTCCCGCCCAAAAATGACACCCGGAGGTGAGATGACAGTGGGAGGTGTCAGCTCACCTCTGGAGCACTGCCGAGGCACCCTTGAGCAAGTTCATTTCCATCAGGAGAGACCACCTAGCCTCTGTGACACTGAATGTAATATAATGCAGGGTTTTCATAAAATCCTCTTACAACGTAAACATTCATCACCAACACCAAATGGACAGTAAAATAATTAACATAATGGTAAAATAATAGTAGATATTGAAGTTGTTGGTTATTGAATTCACCACTAGTTGTATGAAGCTCATTCAGAGGGAACTCTATTATTCTCCAACTCTTATTTCCTTATTTAACTGATTTAAATGTGTCCAGCTCTGTTCAGGATGGGGGGGTAATGAAACACACCGGGGTCTCAGAAACATCACGTCTAAAACGTGAGACATTCAACCCACACCTGCAAACCAAGTCTTCCTATTGGCTGAGTGTGTGTGAGTGTGTTCCGTGAACACACTCCCAACAATTATTAGGAAGGTAAAAACATCCTCTTTTGTTTGGGGGACGGGGGGCGGCTGCTTTCAGGGGGGGCTTCAGCTCAGAATTACATCCAGCTCCCCAATCCCAGCACACAGAAACACAATTAGGTGACAAAATAGAATAAAGTGCTCATCCTGGGGGTGTTGGTGTAACACTCTACATCCTACAGGCGGTGGGAATCCGGGGACAGAGTGGATGAATGAATGAATGAATGAATGAATGAATGAATGAATGAATGAATGAATGAATGAATGAATGAATGAATGAATGAGTGGATCACGTCTTGCCGACCAGCCGCTGCGTCTCAGCTTTACACACCAGGTGAAACGCTCAGGAGGACGAGTCAGAAACCAGAAGCTCCTCGTGGGGCCAGACGTGTTGGTGGTGAACGGTGAACAAGTTTTTACCTTCACCTCTCAGCAGGTGTTCACCACGCCGTTTGGTCCAGACTATTAGCAGCAGGATTACTCACACCGCTCTCAGCCGGAGTGGATTCAGATCAGGACAGCAGGTGAAAGGTGGAACACAGCGAGGAGGTCCTCGGTTCGATTCCCTGGGAACCTGTCTGTGAAACAGACACTCTAGACCGACTGTAGGTGTGAATGTGTGTGTGAACAGGTGCTGGTCTGTCTCTGTCCAGGTTGTCTGGCTCTCCTTTGACCCACCTGGTTGAATAACGTGCTCGTTCTCGTTTTATACGTTGGTTTTCAAAAACAATACAAGGAAAAATAAAAATCAAATTCACGTCATTTTCCTCCACTTTACGTCTGTCAGTCACAAATACTGGAATCATCAAATCACTGGTAAACCATTAAAAGCACATGATATAATGTTACTGTACAATAAATCATAATAAATCATATAGTAACATTATTAGCTCGTAGCAACCCCCGTGACCCACGATGAAGAAGAAGAGCTGAAGACATGACGGAGACGGTTTTTCTGTTCTTTATTAAAAAATAAAATGTTTGTCAGCTTTAAATAGATTCATAATAACCAAATATGAAAATCAGTCATTAAAGTTTAGCACAGAACGGGGAATGTCTGGAGACCAGTTCATTGTGTCGTTTCTAGACTTACGTCGTGTCTCCTGTGACTGGTGAACGATGTGACACGAGGTGTAGCTGGATCCTGTAATATCTTTGGGGTTTTAGAACCTGTAAATTATAAAACTTTCTATTCTATTTTTGGGCAGTTTTATGTCTGTTTTTACCTCAGTTTGTCAATTACCTGAGACTCATCTGATGATAAATTTCCAGTTATTAGGAAGAAATAGTGAATATGTGTGGAGGTTCTCCAGGTGGAGGTGAGTCAAGACAGGAAACAGTCAAACGGACCGGTTTCACGTTGGACGAAGACGTTTCCCTCATCCACAAGGGTTCAGCAGCGAAACGTCTTCAACCTGAAGACAGTCCACTCGACTCTTTCTCTTCTGGACTAAATATCTGAGAGGACATGTTTTTTGAAGTGTAAACCCAGATGTGATGTCATGCAGTTATGACTGAGGACCCGTTTCACAAAGCAGGTTTAGTGGAAATCCTGGGTGTGTTAATCCTGAAATCATCTTTATTTCTTACAAATACAAAGTTAGTTGTATCGTTACAATAGTTAACGTCCTAATAGTTAACATGATTCACCTGTGACCATGACCCACGTCTAACCTGTGTTCCAGTATCTCTATGTTCAGATCTGTCCTCCTAATCTGGAGGTTCTAGTAAACCATTTCTATTGTCTGTATTTTTTTAGAACGTGCATTCTATAAAGTTTTTTAGCAGATAGATGGGAATACATAAGGAGGACATTAAAACAGTTGCACATGAATTCCACAGAATGAACCCCTGGTGGTCACTGAGTGTCTATCTCTGTGCATCATGTGACTAAAACAGACAGGAAGTAAAACTTGGAATACCTTAAAGCGGTTATAAGCAGTACAATGCCACAGCCACTGATGTAAGAACTAAAGCAGTTTTGGTTATTATCAAGGAAACCCGGCCGTAAAGCGCTGCAGAACGCGTCTCATCCGTTGTCACAGTGAATCATCAAATCGAGGCTCCATTGATGATGGCTTTTTTTAGTGTTGCCACGCCAGAGAAGCGTTTGAGAAACTGAAATCCCTAGTTTTCCAAGTTCAGGCTAAGTCAACCCAGAACCACAGGTTTATCTCAGGGTTTGTTAAACCTGCTTTGTGAAACGGGATCGTGGCTCCTGGTTCTGGAGGACAAACATTCAGGTAGGCTAATGTCTAATGACTAATGTCAGATACCTGATGGCCTCAGAGGGTCAGAGCTGTTGTCTGACACAAAAACACCCTGTACTTTTGTATTTTCATGATCATAACATTTTCACCAGCCAGTTTGTGTGTATTAACTGTAAATGTGTTCTGAGGTAACTGCATCAAACACTTTCTACGGTGGACCCAACCGTTTCCAACAAATCGGTGCAATTCAACTCTGTGTCCTCACCGCGGGACACACACATTATTAACGTGGTGGATAAGGTTCCTCATGCTCACAACAAGGAAACAGGCTATTACTCTGCAGGCGGCGCCGGCTCAAAGACATCCGATTCTCTAGAAGCCATATTTTATGTGAGATATCTTATCACACACTCATTGTGGTACAAACTGCAGGCTGTAGACCTTCAACCTCACCAGCCTTGAGGTGTGAATCCAGCGTGACAGAAAGCCCATTCCTGTTTGAACTGAAACTACACTTTGAAACTAATAAAGCCTGGAAATGTCATTGGACCTCATGCTAGTATTGTCTTTACCAAAGCTACCTGTGGCTACCTGTCCGTTAGGGTAACTGCGATGCTCCTCTTTCACTGCCTGTACTACAGTAGAACATGTGACCTGAAATTACTCCTTGTACAAAGCGTTAAACGCTTTAACTGATGATGCTGTTGAGGATGTTCACTTTTAGACAAAGAAAACCCGAACAGTTTAGCCGCAGCTGAATCATCCTTCACTTCACTGTGTCAATGGGAAACCGTTTCCCAGACTGACTGAAAAAGTTTATTTGCTCTTCTAAATTTTTCCTCTAGTCTCTAAGGTAAAAACTTCAACTTTCAAGTCGGAGCTCAAGGTTGAACATGTGACCTCAGCGCCGGCGGAGGCAGCGATCTCTTTCTGCATATCGCTCTTTACCTGCAACCTACACACTACAAAGAAAGTTGTGCACAGCTGGAGAGAAACATCTCTCTGACCTTTTGTTGCTTTCTCTGTTCTTTGTCTTTTATTTGTGTGAATGCTGAGTTAAGTGAAGATCAGAAGGTCTCCATTATCTCGGAGCACAAACATGCACCCACCTCAAGCTAAATGCACGCTTTTATCTTTATTTTACACCACCAAGCTCGATGTGGTCAGCCTTTTCATCAGTACGATGATGAGTGGATAATTACCAGTTCTATTCTCATCTAAAATCTTTAACTAATACAAAAATGCCTTTTGTATGGTCTAAATCTATGTGTTACAGCTATAATTATTCGGTAATGTTGGACCACTGCAGTGTCTTTATGCTTTGTCTCTGGGCCTGACGCTCCTGATCAGTGTGTGCGTTGTTGGACAAACTTTATAGGCTCTACCACAGTATTTTCTGTACTATAAGACACTGGACTATAAGGCACACCTCCAATAAATGGCCTATTGTAAAACATTTTCATATATAAGGCGCACTGGATTATAAGGCACACTGTTTTTGACTAGATTAAAGGCTTTAGGTGGGCCTTATAGTGCAGATAATACTGAACTTTTACTGTCTCTCGACATTTGACCTGTAAACTATCACCATTTCCAGCCTCAGGAATTCTGCTCGTTTTCCACTGTGGTCCTGATCTGTTCGTCGTGTTGCTCACTATGACGCGTTCATCTTCGTTCATGAACTTCCACATCTTCTCGATCACAAAGGTCCCTCAGGAGCTGCAGTGAAGTGACTTCACAGGAATACCACGTATGAAGACGTGTCGGCGCGTCGCGTTGATGCTTTATTCCTGTGGATGTGAGCAGCGTCTACAGTACACCTGCTGACCTTTAATGAATCACACTCTCCTTGAACGACAGCGGTATAAATAACAGAAATGTTGTGAGTGAACGCTCTCTCCTCTTTTTTTTACCTTCAAAGCTGCAGATGATGCATCGACTTTGTTCTTCACACTTTCTGAAGGCTTTGAGGTCAAACCAGTCAAGGTTCCACTTTCACGTCTCAGTTTCTCTTCTCCGTCTGTCCGACCTCGCCTCGGAACGTGTTGATGGATCTTTTGTTTTTGATTGTGAGGATCCACCTGAAACTGTGAGTTTCTTCTTCTTTGGTTTCCCTGGAAAGACTAACTTCATGTTCATGATCTCACATCCTTCAGGCTATTACCTTATTTCTATTTGGTCGCCAACCTGTTTTGAACAAATTCAGTGAGAATAGAATCTCTGAATCCCTCACCGTTATTTATCTTGTGATAAATGATGTAAAACTCATATTTTACTCTTTTACGCTTGGAGAGAAACGGGGAAACCAGGATGGGCTCCAGGCGCTGAGGCAGGAGCCGGGATTGGACCGGGTCCAGGAAGGCGGCGCCGAGCAGACGCCGGACGATTCCGCCGGGTGAACTGTAACCATCTGGCAGAGCATGAAGGAGAGCTGTGTCCTGGTTGGATGATGAGCTCCAGGTGTGCTTCCTGCACCTGGGACCCGCCCCTTTGAGAGAGACGCTCCAGGGAGGGAGGGGGAACAGACCAGTGTTCCTGTTTCCAGCCTGACTACCTGGATTCTGACTGACCCCTGGGCTCTGCCTGTTGCCTGCCCCTGGTCTGATTTGTTTGCCTGTTTGAACTGACAGCATAGCATAGCATAGCTCATATTACCTTGGAGTCTCTTATGCCCTCCAGAGCATAAAACGGTGGCGGGGAAAAACTCCCTCATTGAGGAAGAAACTCCGGGCAGGACCCAGACTCTGGAGGGGGGTCATCCACCCCTGACCTTCTTGCTGTGAGGCAGCAGTGCTAACCACTATGCCACCGTGCCGCCGTATAAATAAAATTATTCACATTTTTTCACATCATAGCCACTCGGTTGTGCTTCGTCCAGTGTTTTATCCCTCCACATCACCTGTTCATAGTGCTTCTATGCTGCTGATCTTAACTAGAGTGTTTAACCTCTGGACCCCCCCGAGTACGACCTCACGGATCAGTGTGATTGTGGATTCACTCAGGTTCTGGGTTCATCTTTCACTGGGTGCGATAAGAACATTAGAAGTAGCAGACCTCCAACCTACACAACACACACACACACACACACACACACACACACACACACACACACACACACACACACACACACACACACACACACACACACACACACTCTCTGATTCAGTAGTACACGATGGAAAATATATTCATGAAGTTGTGACATCATGCTAGGTCTCCTCTCTCATAGCTTCTTATATATTCATGCACTTGATTGGTTGACCAAATTCTAAATTTATATAACTTATGACTTCAGACTTCATACCTGCTCCTCTCTCCAGTGACGTTTCCCTGGTCTCTGGAGAAACACCAGCTCAGGTGAACTTATCTAAAAAAACTACTCAAATACGTAAGCATACTAATTTCACTCTTTTCTGCAGCATTGGGGGGAAACGCAATGGGGCAGGAACATTCAAGTCCTCAAACAGAGGTATCTAACAGGAGCTCAGTTCTTTTTCTTGCTGAACATGACTCACACTTGTTTCACCACCTGCCCACTAACAGAGTGTTACTGGGACATCAGGTGAAACAGAAAAACACCCTGAAATATTCTATTACTGGAAGCACTGGAGAGGAGATGGGATGGAGATCAGAACCTGTAGAGGTAACCAGTGACGGGAGCTGATGACCTCACTGCTCTCATTCTGATAGATTAGAGGAATATGAAGGATGTCTGGACAAAGATGTGGCACAGTGTTACGATGGTGGTAAAGACATCTGGACTACATGTAGTGGAGGCTGAAGGCACCTTTGGTGTTATTCATTCACTGTTGGGCACATTGTCCTACCTTAGCACTGACTCTAGGGGTAGAGAGAGAGTTCAAGGCGTTTTTTACCAATGTCACTGGCCTCACTGTGTTCTCTAGATCTACGACACAAACTCAACTACTGGATGACGTGTAAACGGAATACTACAGATCGAACATGGGATGTAGCATTCTGCAAGATAAGGGTGGACAAGTTTGATTTCAAAGCAACAAAATGTTGATCCTTCACAACCTCCAGCAGTTTCAGACACTCCCGCATACAACTTTGTCCAGCCTAACAAAGTCAGGGCACACGGTTTGATCTCCTCTGACTGGAAACACAACTCTGCAAACACCTGAGGAGGACACGGCTGTCCACATCAGCCTCCATGTCCACCTAAAAGGACCACTGGATGGAAATGAAACTTCTATCACAGCTGCACCAACATGTTCAAATGTTTTGCGGTTGCAAACCCAACTTCATTCATTCATTTTCCAAATCCGCTTAATCCGCTAACGCAGGTCGCGGCAAACCCAACTTATCTTTTTAATTTTATTTATAATGATTATTATATTTCATTAGCATCTTATTAGTGTCTTAAATGAAATGGTGTTTTAACAAGATGCTTACCGGACCAACCCAGTTTAACCTTACATAGTGTACCTTTGGTAGACTTATTAAACTTTGATGACTAATCTCTCACAATTACCATTTTCTGCTTGAGTTTTGGCAGTATCTGTCTGTCTGTCTGTCTGTCTGTCTGTCTATCTGTCTGTCTGTCTATCTGTCTGTCTGTCTGTCTGTCTGTCTGTCTGTCTGTCTGTCTGTCTGTCTGTCTGTCTGTCTGTCTGTCTGTCTGTCTGTCTGTCTGTCTGTCTGTCTGTCTGTCTGTCTATCTATCTATCTACTTACTTTCTGATTACCATAATCTCGTGTGTACTACTTATCAATAACTAACGTTAAAATGTTCATGGACACTCTCTGAACTCATTTTTGGAGAAAAAGCTTCACAAGTGATTCAATAAATATATATTCCATTGTATCTATGAATGTTTATTGATTAGATTAAATAATTGATTAACTAAAATAGTCTCCATGTATGTTGATCTCTGAATGGGAGGCAGCTGACGGTCCTTACGCTCAACCGTCCAATCAGCAGCCGGCACGTTTTCACTGACACGGCAGAACTGGGGTTTTTTGTCTGCACCTGTTCCTGAAGTGTGGGGGCAATCAGAGCACATTCACACTTCCTTTTGATTCGTGTGACGGCGCCGAAGCCTCGGTCCTCGTTCCCACCGGCGCCGTGAAGCACCTTTGAGTTTTAATGATGCAAACTGACGGCAGAAACCAGCATCTGAGGAGCATGGAGATATAATTACTCTTTTAAT
This sequence comes from Antennarius striatus, assembly GCF_040054535.1. Classification (NCBI taxonomy): domain Eukaryota; kingdom Metazoa; phylum Chordata; class Actinopteri; order Lophiiformes; family Antennariidae; genus Antennarius; species Antennarius striatus. The sequence continues at coordinate 974,779 of NC_090780.1, read as the reverse complement.
GAGACGGCATGTGAGGCTTTTCTGCTGCTGCAGGACCTGAAGAGAGCCTCCAACGCGACATCACCTTCTCATGTTGGAGGGGGGATAATTACAAACCACTTGTGTGTGTATGGCCTCAGATTATTCCTAAATAAACCTACACAACATCCCATAATGCCAGTGATCGTAGCTTTACTGGAAAAAACAAAGGAAGCCAATTTAAACCAAGATCAATAAACAAAGAGCAACGATCAATAACCCGACTTGAGGCGGCAACATGTTTAGACTATCTTTATGTTACATACTGTATATATCTGTGTGCTAACGTATCTATCTCTATGCTACCATATCTATCTCTATGCTAATGTATCTATATGCTAACGTATCTATATGCTATATATCTATCTCTATGCTACATATCTATCTCTATGCTACCATATCTATCTCTATGCTACCATATGCTACATATCTATCTCGCTGCTACATGTCTATCTTTATGCTACCATATATATCTCTATGCTACATATCTGTCTCTATGCTACATGTCTATCTTTATGCTACATGTCTATTTCTATGCTACATATCTATCCTTTATGCTACATATCTATCTTAATGCTACATATCTATCTTTATGTTACATATCTATCTCTATGCTATATATCTCTATGCTACATGTCTATCTCTATGTTACATAGCTATCTCTATGCTACCATATCTATCTCTATGCTACATATCTTTATGCTACATGTCTATCTCTATGCTACATGTCTATCTCTATGTTACATATCTATCTCTATGCTACATATCTTTATGCTACATGTCTATCTCTATGCTACATGTCTATCTCTATGTTACATATCTATCTCTATGCTACATATCTTTATGCTACATGTCTATCTCTATGCTACATATCTATCTCTACGCTACCGTATATCTCTATGCTCACAATGCAGCGATATTTCTATATAGATGACACCCTGGTTAATCATTCATCAGTTCTACCAGACCATCAGCCGTCGCCACCAGAGGGAGGATGTAAACCAGATCCACCTGCTGCTCAGGTGACGGACGGCCCTCAGTCTCAGTTTCCTTGATGAATTTAAACGAGAATAATTACTCCAAATCATCTGCAGTCAGCAGCCTAAATAATTATTTCAACCACTGGTGCTAATGTGACGACTGGATTATTTGCTTGATTAAAATTAATTAGACAAACCTGTAACATGCTAAGAATTTAATTAATTTCAATAAAGAAATATGACAGTGAGTTTCCTCAACGCTTTAATGAATGTGTGATTAAAAGATTTTCGGGTTGGCAAACAAAAACAGATCGTTTGCGTACGCGGCGACGCCCTGCAGCGACGAGTTCCTCTACAGCCGTCTGCAACACCGGAGGACGGAGGTGTTCAGTGCATAAAAAATGTGTTCAGTTGTTAAATATTTGTTATCCTTTGCTCCATTTGATTGTTTTTGCATCTACCAAAGTGCACTGGTACTTGTGCACGTAATGATGTGTAAATGGTTTTTCACCCTGGGATTAGGAAGCTACAGGAGATGCAGCAAACATCTGTAGGTGGTTATAAAAACTATCATTTTTAGAGCTGGATTATAATCCGGCTCCCTGTGATGACCCGGTGCCTTGTCCAGTGTGCTCCCCACCTCCCGCCCATCGCCAGCTGGGATGTCAACCCCATTGTGGAGAAGCAGCGATGGTCTCCATCTGAAGGAGATGAATGAATGATTGATGAAGGACACTTCCTGTGCCGATGGAGAACATGACGTCTCCATGTTTGGAGCAGGCAGCAGATGGGCAGCCTGATGCGGTCTAGTGTTCTATTAGTGCGCGTCCTTGTCACCACATTATCAGTGGATTAAACCTGCCTGTGTTTCCACATCGCTCGGAGAAGGACCCCATCCAAATCAAAGCCTCCTCCATCCTTGATCCTTCAGAGTCGAGGCTCTTCAGCCGTAAACACGCGTGTGTTTTCTGTCCCGTCTCTGCAGAACGGATCAACCGTCAAAATAAAAATGTTCTGTCAGAATACAGTCTCTTCACTGGAGCCTTGTTGGTTTACACTCCCCCATTCATCACCTGACTGGCTGGCCCTGCATTATTCATGGTGCGACTGAATCTCAATGCACACGAGGTTGTGTTCACCAGGAGCCGTGTGACAGCGCTGCCTCACAACGCCCTTGTTAAAACCGCTCCGTGTTCCCGGACGCAAAGACAACCCGCAGCTCATTACAGCCTCCTGCATTTGTTGAACACGGGCAGGAAGGAAGAATGTGAGCTGTCATCCTGATGGCCGTCGCAGTACAACCCACCGCAGTGGAGAGGAGTCCGAAACACCACGTCCATTATCAGGGCTTTAGATGAGGCTTTAATGAAGCTCATTCTGATGAGGTAGAACATCTAGAGACCGACCCCCCCGTCTGGGAAGTTATGATTCTACACAACATTACATCATTTTATGAAGTGAACATTCAACAGTATATATAATTATTTACTGTCCCAGAGGCGTCAGGAAACCAGTTCACATCCAGATTGGACCAGATTGAACTGAGGCCCTGTTCAGACTGCAGCCAATCAGGTCTCCTTCTATAAGGCAACAACAACGACAACGACAAAGACGAACGTGAAGCTTTGTTACCATGGTGATATCACTGTCTGGTAGAGGTGGAGAAAACACACCAACACCAGACATTATGAACTTCTTCGTTCTTTTACCGCTCCGTTACGCAACGCTCTTCCTTCTGGAGCCTTGCCGTCGCGTCGCGGGTATGACCAATCAGATATGGTTTGTCACATCTGATCGGAGTGTTTGGAGCTGTTCAGACTGAGACACATCTGTCCATATCTGATATGAAACTACCTCCAGAATGTGGTTTCAATCCGTCCAGCAAAAATCAGATGTCATGTGGTGTGGGACTGTTCAGACTAAAAGGAGATATCCGATGTCAATCTGGATGGAATCAGATTTTGGTGTCCAGTCTGAACGCGCCCTGAGGGCCATCTTGGACAATGAGTTCCACCCACAGGACACTGATGGGACAGAGGAGAACCTTCAGTAGATGGTGACCCTTCCTGAATACACTACTGAACACCAGAGAGACTCTTTCCTTCCTGTGGCTAAGAAGCTTTATAACGCCTGACTTTGACATGTGGTGATAAGGAGGAATGAAGCAGCAGTTCTTGTGTATATCTGTAAATATGTTTATATATAATTCTATTTATTTATCCTCTCATTCATCTAGAATCTCCTTTCTCCTTTTGTTTCTTAATTCTAAATTATCTACTCTTATCTTTTGTTCTTCAACTGAGAGACTATTATGAAAAGCAGTTTCCCCTTTCGGGCTGAATGAAGGATTCAGATTCTGATCCTGATTCTGATCCTGATCCTGATTCTGATTCTGAACCTGATTCTGATCCTGATTCTGATTCTGATTCTGATTCTGATCCTGATTCTGATCCTGATCCTGATCCTGATCCTGATTCTGATTCTGATCCTGATCCTGATCCTGATTCTGATTCTGATCCTGATCCTGATTCTGATTCTGATTCTGATTCTGATCTTGATCCTGATCCTGATTCTGATCCTGATTCTTGTTCCTGTTGTGAATAACTTGCTTTGAATTCTTAATAGTCGAGTGATGGGATTGAGGGTTGGTTTACACGTCATGTACACGCTCCAGACCAGTTTAGCGTAAAACTTAGTTACACAAAGTGTGTTCCATGTGATCAGTAGGTACAGTGTGAACACACACCAACAGCGATCATCAGGAACAGTTTGAATCCAAGAAGAAAACACATCAACAAGCAATCCAGTGAACGCAGCAGGACACAGTGAAGCAATTCTGTTCCCACATAAATACATGTTGCTACCTGAGCAGAGGTGTGTTTGATCAGAAGAACTGAAACACCCCACATCCTGGGGTGGGGTGGTTGAACTGGTGCAAACCTGCATCGGGTACATTCAAACTAAATTCACCCTTTCTTTAGACGTCTTATTCCGTCACATAGAAAACTTTCCCATCGTGTTTGTTCAGATGTCTGAATAACTTTCTTGTTCCAACATCCTGATTCCCCATGAAGCCTCCACACATTAATAATGTACAGCCAGTCCAGAGCGGTCGCGTTACAATATGATTGGCTATTATCGTGAGCTCCACTCATGTATTCACTCTCATGTACCGCCACAGAACCAGCTGCCCTCCCAGAATGCTTAGCACACTAACCTTTTCATAGTTGTCTCTAAATGGCAAAAGATCAGAAATAGATTGAGTCCCTTTTCAATCCACCATTGGGGAATATTTATACTATATAGTAGTAGTGACTAAACGTATGCCTGCTAATCCCTCTGATGCTATAATGGTGTGTGTCTGGAGGAGTCGGGGCTCCATTTACTTTGTGCTGCATTTCATTATAAGGAAAATGTTGTTCAGTCAGTAACTAAACTAAACCTGATGGAGTCACACCAGAACATATGGGTAATGAAGAGCCGTCAAGAGCCCCCTTTATGACCATTAGCAGTAAAAGTCCTGAATGTATTTTATATTTTTATATATAGTGTGTTTGAAGCTGCAGTGAATGCTAAGAAAAGCACAGCAATAACATTTGAGTCAGGTCCACCCAAATGAACACGCGTGATCATGAAGGTGCGACTAACTGGTCACCATCAGGTCCTCCATGCAGCTCATGTTTCTTTATGTCACCATACGACCACTATGTGTGGACGTCTTTAGAGGAATTGTTGCACATTTTGAGAAAAAAACCCTCATCTTGTGTTTTTAGATCCATATTGACTGGTGAAGAGTTGAAAATGTTGAAAAAAACTATTAAAAAATAGCTGAAAATTCAACCAATCAGTACTGACTCTGAGCTTCTCCCCCGTTTGGTCGACGCAGAGACGACCAGCACCTTGTTCTTCTTCTTTGTCGCCGTGATGACGGCTGTGGTCCCAGGCTCCGACGGCTGACTGACAGGCTGGTCGCCATGGCGCTGACAGGCTGGTTGCCACGGCGCTGACAGGCTGGTCGCCATGGTGCTGACAGGCCTGGCACGTCCATTGGCAGATACAGATGTCACATGTTCCACAGGTCAGTCTGGAAGCAGGGAGCGGTCATCACCAGAGGAACGTCTTCATCCGACCAGAGGAGGTCCTCTCTACTCAGGTGTGAGCGCCTCACCTGTTCTCAGTCACGCTATCAAATGTAAAGGGGCGTTTAGGAAACCCCACCGGCCACAACCTGTCAGACGTTTAATGAAGACGTTGGGCAGACGGTCTCAGACTCATGTGACCTCATTAGACGTGACAAAGTTCAGCATCTCTGGTGGGTGGGATTAAGAACACAGTGTGGAATGCAGACGCTTCGGACGGAATCGATTATGACACTAATCCTTGATGAATAATGAATATGGTCATTTACCCAGAAAGCTGTGGGGGGAGCTCCATTGTGTGCTGATAAAATGAAGCTGGGATGGACGGTTTGCTAATGCCTGCTGGTAATGACGGGTCTTCTCGTGATGGGAAGGCTCAGCGTCCCTGAAGCACACGCTGAAGAACCGTTGGACCCAGACAGGACATTTAACTAATGCAGAGTCTATGTGACACAGGTGAGTTACCTGCTCCTCTGGGAGGATATAAACTCACTTCCATCAAGCTGTAGCGCTTAAATAATTTAACACATAAAAGACTATGTGAGGGATGTGTTGACTGAAAATCAATGGGATGTCCACAGCCTCATTTGTCTCTCTCACTGTGTTGGCAGCAGCACTTCTTTAAAAAGATGCAATAGATTCACCCTGCAGGGAAGGAGCTCCAGGAGTTTAGTGCCGTAACAATGCAGAGAAACCACGCAATCTGGTTGAGGGGCCGCTGCAGCGCCGGGGCCCCGCGCTCAGAAGTTATTACATCTGTCCCACCGAGAAGGGAAAAGAGGTAGAGGTGAGAAATATTCATGAAATGTGTTCGACTTCCCCAGAAGTAGCTCTAAAAATCGATTTATTTAGTGTTATTTTAGGAATCTGTTTGAGAAAACACAAAATGTGAGATAATATTCCATGGACTATGATGTTTGCAGATGACATTGTGATCTGCAGTGAGAGCAGGGAACAGGTGGAGGAGAAGCTAGAGAGGTGGAGGTTTGTCCTGGAAAGGAGAGGAATGAAGGTTAGCCGCAGTAAGACAGAGTACATGTGTGTGAATGAGAGGGACCCAAGTGGAAGAGTGAGGTTACAGGGAGAAGAGATCAAGAAGGGGGAGGATTTGAAGTACTTAGGCTCAACAGTCCAGAGCAATGGAGAGTGTGGAAAAGAGGTGAAGAAGCGTGTCCAGGCAGGATGGAACGGGTGGAGGAAAGTGTCAGGTGTGATGTGTGAGTTTTGAACTACCAGGCAGGAGGCCTAGAGGAAGACCAAAGAGGAGGTTTATGGATGTAGTGAAAGAGGACATGAAGGTAGTTGGTGTGAGAGAAGAGGATGAGAAGACAGGGTTAGAAGGAGGACACTGATTGGCTGTGGAGACCCTGAAGGGAAAAGCCCAAAGGACAAGAAGATCCAGAAGTGTTCTACGTTCCGTGAGTCTCGGACTTCCATGAGACACAAAAATGTTTTAAACAGTCTATCAGAGTGTTTTAAAGGTAATGCAGATAGAAGGTGGTTCATAAACGTTTAAATTACCATAAATAATAAGAAAAATAGTTTGTCGCTCTATCGCGGAATTCGTTAATCGCGTGTGGTTCCTGGAACGCATTAACCGTGAGTAACAAGGGATCACTGTATTACAGTCACTTCAGTCATTAAAACATTTCTTCAGTGTAGGAAACCTTTAAAAATAGATCACAACTGACTCTCTAAACGTGCATATATTGTTCTGAATGTGATTCCTCTAAAAACCTGGGGAGGGTTGAACTCCATTAAACCGAGAACTACTCTATTCCAGTTCTGAGAAGCTGACGTGGAATAATGACGCGGAAACAGTGTAGGCTGTCCTGTTTGTGTTCCCGCCGCTCTCCTCCAGCTCTCAGCTCACAAGATTCATGGACGGAGCGGCGCTGACTGGATCATTCAATTTGTAACCGAGCTGGAGCTGAACTAGTGATTTATGAACAGTCAGGGGTACACAAGAGGCCATTAACTATCAGGAATACGGAGGAGTGAGATGTGGATAAAATAAATTAAAATCCAACATGATAACTCTCTGTAATTTCCAGGTTTTCTGTCAAGATTATTTGGCTGCTGTAAGAAATATTAAAAGCTTAACATGAACTATCGTCCACGCAACATTGCACATGGATATTACAGTGTCATTATTTTGCATGAAATTTATAGCGTGACCTATGTGCAAACATGGTCACCGATGCTGACAACATAAATCTGAATCATACATGCAGCTTCCAGTTTGTTAATGTGCACTCATTAGAATGCGTGTGCATTAGTGCGAGTGCGAACGAGTGTTTGTGTGGCACGCAGTCAGCTAGCTTAAATCAACACATCCAGACTCTACTCCAGTTTGCTGATTCTGACTCGGCTCCATGAGTTTGGACAGATGCATTTCACAGAGCATAATTCTGCTCTGCAAAGACACCCAGACCCATCGAGGCGTCCCTTTCAGGGCCCTGGGAGTCCCACGTCAGAGCACTGATCCAAGCATTTCCATCTCAACAACGGTTGTAGTAATTTAAACGACTTGACAGGTACATCCTCTGTCTTGACAAAGACAGGCTATTATGAAGACTTTGTGATTCACATAAGGGCTGCGTTCAGACAGCTTCATCAGGTACCGAACCAACAGTCCCATCCTCCTGAAGCTGAAGTGCGAAATCTGTGCACAAGAACCGACGTGTCCTCCATCCAACAGATGCTCAAAGGAATGTCTTGTTTCTCTGCAGCCAGCTGCTTAATTAAAACCCCACGCCGTCCCATCGTGTACCATATTGCAGTTGTCAGGTGAAAATCTGTAATATCGGTTAAAATGAAGAATGGAGTCGTTTCTGCTAGCGCCATCAGAACAGACGATGAGTCTTGTCTCCTGGGAGATGGACAGACACACAGGAAGCTGGTCGGCGTCCTGGAAACCTGACGAACACCAGGAAACGGATGCAGGAAACGTCACGGGATGTACGTCAGCTCCTAACATGTAGGTCAACGTGTTTGACGCTGGCTTGAAATCATTAGAGGTGGATGTTTGTTGGTAGCTCTGCTAGCAGGAAGAGTTACTGATCCCACCCCATTACCTGTAGGGTCACATTCACCTGGTGACCTACTGACCTTTGTGTTTGATCAGGTTCTGATAAATGATTGGACTTCTTTAAGAAGATTGCTGCCGAGTGATTGGTCGGCTGGGTCTATCCAGCAGACAGCACTTCCTTCTCACCACCTCTTCCTCCACCAACGTCAGCCATTAGGTGAAGAACCTGCCCACCCCCCACCCGCTGGTAGGAGAGGGGTCTCCTACTGAGAAGAACTCAATGAGAGTTCTCAATGATCCATACACAAGAACTGAGGAACTAATGAGTCATTAACACAACATGTTAGTTCCTGACTCACCAGTACTGACCACAGTGTTCCTTTAGGAACCTTTATTTACACCTCTAATAGAGTCATCATCATCATCATCATCATCATCATTACTCTGATGTATCACAGTTAATTATTATGATTGATGAGTCACACGTGATCAAGCTGTTCTTTGACTAACCTTTACTCTATAATGATATTTAAGACTGATGTGTGACTCATGAACACAAACAACTGCCATCAGAGACAGGTTTAACTCTGGGTTTACTCTGATGACAAAAATGATGATGTAGTACTACTACTGCTCCTCCTACTACTACCACTACTACTACTATTACTACTACTGTTACTACTACTACTACTGCTACTACTACTAGCGCTGTCACGTCTCTGGACAACTCCATCCTGTTTGTTTTTCCTGCCACTAACATCTCATATCATTCCAGATCCTTCTCATCTTCAATCAGTTCATTCCCTGCACCTGCCATTGGTCCACACACCTGTAGCCACGCCCCAATCTGGCTCCACCTACATATACCCAGCTCAGCCTCCTGCTCTCTGCCAGACTGTTCAGTGTCCGCCCTGACTCTGCAGCCTACGTATCCACCCTGCTACCGTGACTGTTATTGAACCCCGTCTGCTCTCTCGCCCCAGCCTGTTTCCTGCCCTCTTCTGATTTGTCTGCCTGGTTTGTGGATTATTTACTACTACTGGTACTGCTGCTACTACTACTGCTACTACTACTACTACTACTGCTGCTACTACTGCTGCTGCTACTGCTACTACTACTACTGCAAATACTACTGCTACTACTACTACTGCTGCTGCTGCTGCTGCTACTGCTACTATTACTACTACTACTGCTCGACCCAGCCTGTTTCCTGCCCTCTTCTGATTTGTCTGCCTGGTTTGTGGATTATTTGGAACCTGACCCCTCCTGTCCCATTGACCCTGGTCTGAGACTCTTGACCTGCCGTTTGTCGTGCTTTTGGGTTCCCCTTGCCAGTCGTGTTCGAGCCGTGACAACCGCTGCTACTACTACTACTGATACTACTACTGCTACTATTACTGCTACTACTTCTACTACTACTTCTACTGCTGCTACTACTACTACTAATACTGTTACTGCTACCACTACTACTGCTGCTACCATTGCTACTACTGCAACTACTACTGCAATTACTACTATTACTACTGCTACTACTGCTGCTACTACTGCTACTACTGATACTGCTACTACTACTACTGCTGCTACTACTACTACTAATACTGTTGCTGCTACTACTACTACTAATACTGTTACTGCTACTACTACTACTAATACTGTTACTGCTACTACTACTACTGCTGCTACCACTGCTACTACTACTGTTACTACTGCTGCTACTACTACTGCTGCTACTACTGCTGCTACTACTACTGCTGCTACTACTGCTGCTACTACTATTGCTACTACTACTACTGCTGCTACTACTACTACTGCTGCTGCTGCTGCTGCTGCTACCACTGCTACTACTACTACTGCTGCTACTGTTACTGCTGTTACTACTACTGCTGCTACTGCTGCTGCTACCACTGCTACTACTACTACTGCTGCTACTGTTACTGCTGTTACTACTACTGCTGCTACTGCTGCTACTACTACTATTGCTACTTCTACTATTGCTACTACTACTATTGCTACTACTACTACTATTGCTACTACTACTACTATTGCTACTACTACTACTACTATTGCTACTACTACTACTATTGCTACTACTACTACTATTGCTACTATTGCTACTACTATTGGTACTACCACTACTGTTGTGATAATACTATTACTACTACTACTATGATACTACTAGGCGTACCCCGCTGCTCAATGGTAATCATGTGGAGTAGGTTCCAGCTCTGTGATTATGTCACCTTATAACAGGTTTGATACACCTGCTATGAGGTGACATAGTGTTAATAAACCTTGCTGTTGACATAACGATCGTTTGTGTCCAGCTATAATGTGTTCAGGAACTGTTGGAACACTCCCTGGTCTGAGGGCTGATGTTCTAACGGGTTATAAGGAGAGCGTCTGCAGTGACTCCACCAGATGTCAGGATGTCGATATTTTAAAAACTCGTTGGTTATTCATCCATCCGTTTCCTTGTAGACCAGAGGCTGACATCCTGTGACCCTCTCTCTGGTGGGGGCTCTGCTGGAACCCCTCCCAGCTGGCTGACAGACACGAGTCACCGCTGGGCCCCACCAGAACAACCATTCACGCTCACATTCACACCTGAGGACACCAGTGGAGTCACCGTTTCACTGGTGATTCTGGAGGTGTGAGAGGGCTGAGCACCAACACTCCAACTCCAACAGAATGGAATCACACCCTGAACCTTCCTGCTGTGAGGTCACAGCGCCGTCCGTCCTTCTGGATCCATTTTAGTCCAGCTATATGGACTAACTCTTATAAAGTATTTATAATTTAATATAAACATGAATATAAGCAGAACACTGAGTCATTGATCAAGTCTCTTCCCACAGAGGTATCTAGTGACGTCTGAGACCGTCACACATCTCACCCGGTGTTCCATTCTCCTCACCAGCAGCAGAGGAACCCGTATCCTCCTGACGTTCCTGCAGGAGAGCATCTCATGCTGAGTTGTCCATCCTTTCATTCTGCTGAAGACCGAGGGATCTCGACATCATTACAAGACACGCAGATGGGGAGCGTCCTCCTGGCATTAACGTACAGTCAGGAAATACAATACTGTACCTGTCAGCTCGCAGAGGGAGGACGGATAACGAAGTGGGTCATTAGAGTGTGAACAATAATTATTGATTCTGCTGTGCAAATTGCAAGATTAAAACGCTTCACCACAGGCAAAGTTGTCCTTTTTTCAGGTCTGCTAGTTTTCCACGTGGTGCACTCCTCATTAAAGAACCAGCAAATAAACTGATTAGAATGAGTGTGTAAATGTGTGCACAGACACCAGAGCGTGTTCGTACTGAAGAAACCTTTCAGGTAGAGAACGTTGTTTCCACATTATCACGTTTCCTTTGACCTTCTGGAGATGCAACCTGATCTAATAATGTCCCAGCTTAAACAACCTATAAATATTCAAAATATTTCAGCACGCGGAGTCACTGAATGAGGCATATGGTTAAATTATGCATCCTTGAGTGGGGAGCTCATTAGCCCCCAGGAGGTCCCTCCAAATAGACCACAGGCCTCATCTCGGCCTCTATTTAGAGACTACAGCTAGAAAATCGCTTTTAGCCGCATGCAAACGGTTTTAACCTGATGAAAGCAACCTGGTAACGGCACAAAAGTCGTGTAATGAAATCAGACGAGGGCCTCGTCTCATACCCTACTGCCCACTGCTAACTGCGAGCTAAACATCCGTCTGTTGGTGATTCATTCAGCAGCTTTTCATGAGCCACCCCCCCCCCCCAAAAAAAAAGATCGCGCGTAATAAAGATGGCTGAGGAGAATAAAAGGCTTTCATCACACATCTGTCCGGTCGCTTGACAGTCTAATCCAATAACAGCTCCTCTAGGAGGTCACAGAGAGAACTTCAGGCGACGCAGACAAATGATGCTTATTTCCCTCATTCACCATTCCAATTATGACGACTGTTAGAGTAAGCTGCATATGTCATTCCATAACTGGGAGGAAATTCCACCTCCAGACGCAGAGCGTGACATGCCTCTGGGGCTGCTGACATGAACAATCTGGATGATGTAATAAGCAGTAAGAATCCTCCAGTCTCGCCCAATAAAAACTCCTTCCTATTGTCGGCAATTTCACAACAACAAACCCTCGGCTTCTTTTAGCTCCGACGGATTAATAGCAGCAGGAGCATCCAGATCCATTTCATGGCTAGAACATCAGTGTTCTTCCTTCTCCTGGCTGCTGAATGCAACATAAATGTAAATATATTAGAACATTATGTAAATGCATCCGTAGCACTTACTACCATACGCAACAATACGTACTAATGAATACAAACCTGGTGTCGTTGTTGTATGTAGAAGAAATAATTAATGACATCATACTACTGTGTTTTATTCATAGGAGAGATACTCGTGCATTGTTTGAAGCTTTGCAAGCTGCTTTTTAATTCTCCATGTCATGCTGGTGATCAAGGTTAGCACACTGGTGTCGTGTTTGTTCTCAATGTCACATTAACCGTGTCTGCCTGTGGCATTGCCCCCCGTGTTTGTTATCCCATCTTTCATTAAAGTTGCTTCCCTTCATGTTGACTGGTCCTTTCTGGGTCATTCTGGGAGGTTGCTGCTGTTATAGTTTGTGCTACAACCTCTCACCAATGGTGAGATGGTATCTATCTTCAGAGGAAAATTACAGATGGAACCCAGAAGCATGACAGGAGAGTAGAATCAAAATCCATATTTAGTTTGAAAGCACCAGGAAATCATTTCAAACAGGCAAAGAAATCCAACTGGCAGAGTCCAGGCATCGGGCAAAACCAGTTCTAGAACACGGCCTTGATGGTTGGCCTCGCCAAGGAGGTTTTCATGATGTCATCCATCCCAGCACCTTCCCACACAACGCTTCCTGATGGATAACGCGATGATACGTTATCAGACATGTGTGGAAGTTCATTGTCTCCATTTTCCCCTTCATTAATCCATCCAAGCCCACTTTTCTGCCAGACAATGCCGGCGCACCGTCTGTGGTTAACCCCACCAGCTTTACCCAGGACATTGCCTTTTTACTCACGGACTTCTCCATCCCATAAAACATGTCCTGTCCCGTTGTGGTCCCATGCATTGCAGCTACATCCTCAGCGACAGAAAGGTCTGACCTCACGCCTCTAATAAACGTTGATGGCTGCGCCGTGTCCGTTATCTGTGCTTCCATCAACAGCCAATCAAACAGCTGCGTGTCTCCTCACCCAGCCGTGTTCCCAGGTTTTCTACCAGTTCCTAAACTCGGTCCGTGACGGAGTTTGTTGATAAACTAACGTTTCTCAAATTCTGTATCTGGTCGGGGCACCCCTGCTCACGGACCAGCATGCACTTGTTCAAAATTGCTCCCGCTAGAAAAGACTTGGAAGCGTGGGCGATGTCTTCCGCCACAGTAAAGGTTTCTTTCACTGCCGAGTTGTTTTTGGCCGTGGATTTCGTGAACACACTCTGCTGAAGCTGCACTTTGCCTTTTAATTCTTGGGCAATTTTTTGCCATTTTTTCGCTCCATGCCGGCTTAGATTGTTCTCTACACCGCCTCGTAACACAGAAGACATACCGGTCTGTCTCCTTGAAGCAGAAGGAAGTATTCACCTTCCCATCTTTCTTGAAACAGTCTTCAATCTCATCAACTTTTCTCTTCCTGGTAATTTTGGATTACTGTATTACTTAATTCTCAATTTCACTTGTTGGCATTGATGTGGAAACACTGCCGTGTAATTGCGGTGAACTGTCACTTTGCAGGTATTATAGTCGGCAGGCATTGTGGGAAAAGCAGTTTTTGGTTAAAGCAGACTTTTGCCCTATTTATTATGAGACACGTACACTGCTAATGCCCTGGTGGGCCACATTAAACGACATTTGGCCCACGGCCCTTGTGTTTGACACGTGTGCCTCAGAGACACTATTAAGATTAAAATGAATCATAGGTGTTAGCGGGAGTCACGACGACACCTCATTGACTTGTAAACCGTGTTCTTTGTGGCTCCTGTGTGCAGCGACGGGGCCAAATGTGGCCCACAGGCCTTCAATAGGGATGTTATGGACTAAACACACCTCTGAATGAGAGACGGTATTCACTGGCGGAGTCTGCTGTCTTTGGTGACGGCGAACTCTCTCAAGAAGAATATTTATGCCCCCACGAGGGGACGGCAGTAAATAAGAGCCTTGTGGTGGACCAGACCTCTTGTTGCGGAGAACGGGGAAGTTGGCAATCCTTCAAGTCCTACCCAACAGTAACTGCAGTCGTGGATCAATTGAAGTCGATGTCTTCAGTTAAATTAATGGCGCTTTAGTGTATTAATGGCTTTTTGAGTCTCCATCTTCAACTACAAGACTAACAGACGAGCAGAACAGTCCAGATTATTTACCGGTAAGTTGATATAAGCAACAGTATTAGTCTTCATTTTAAAATAATGATGGAAATAATAGCCAGTATTCATTCGATTACATCCATTATAGATATTTCGTTAACTTCTGATTTATTTGTAGAAATACTGTATTGCAGTGTGAACAGGTCCCTTCCTTCCACCGTTCAGCTAAATGTGTTCTGTTTCCGTCAGTCAAAAGACACATTTCTCTGTTGTTCTACACATTTAAAAAAAGTAAAGAGACATTCTGAGTTTTTTTAATGTGGAACACGTGTGGGGCTCAAAAGCCTTCGACTGACTAACGGAGTGAAGAATTTTTATTTCTTAAGAGCAAATCGACTTCTGCTCTACTATTTTATCGTAGGTCTGCAGCGTGGAAGAAAGGTTTTCATCATTCATCCATCAGTCATTCGTTAGCAGCCATCCAGGTGTGTGTGTGTGTGTGTGTGTGTGTGTGTGTGTGTGTGTGTGTGTGTGTGTGTGTGTGTGTGTGTGTATGTGTGTGTGTGTTTATGTGTGTGTGTGTGTATGTGTATGTGTATGTGTGTGTGTGTGTGTGTGTGTATGTGTGTGTGTGTGTGTGTGTGTATGTGTGTGTGTGTGTGTGTGTGTGTGTGTGTGTGTGTATGTGTGTGTGTGTGTGTGTGTATGTGTGTGTGTGTGTGTGTGTGTGTGTGTGTGTGTGTGTGTGTGTGTGTGTGTGTGTGTGTGTGTGCGCCATGACAGTATATCAGAGCGTTCAACTAAAAATCATTGTGACCCAAAGCCTGAACCTTTCGGGGTCGACCCTGAATACTCTGCTTTATGGATGAGACTGTTTCCAGTCCAGTCAAAGGAATCTCCTTTACTTGTGCAAACAGATGGTTCAACACATTCAACTGCTGCAGGACTGAATGACTTCCTCAAAGTTTTGTCAATGCTTGCTTGCTATAAAATATTGCCTGTTGAAGGTTTCATCCCAGACATTAGTCTACGTGTCTGAGGCATTCTGTTTTACGGTGTGTTACCCTGACGATCATCATCTGTTTATTCTGCTGGACTCAGACAAGATCAGAAGTCTTGGTAAGGATTTATCTGATCTGTCGGCTCTGGACAATCATATTTCTTCAGCTGATGATAAAATAACACTGCGAAGTGTTTTTTTTTTTTGGTTGGGGTGGGGGTTCCCACTTCAAGGGTTAAAGGGTAAAGAGAGTCCAGCAGAGGCAAACTGTCGTACAAATAAAGTTTCATTGACGGATTTGAATTCTTACTTTATCTTGCTAGCTGGTAATTAGCTGATAGTATTTTCTAGGTAGTGCCGTGGATGAATTTGGAGGTTTATTTGGAGCCATCTCTTAAATTAACTTAAGCATACATCAAGCTATCATATTTTACATTCACTGAATTCACAGCCCAAGAGTTCACATTTGAAAGTCATAGAGTATTCTTAGTTCGTTCCCAACCCGGTCATCAATCCTGTCAGTCCTGATTGTTGTAGCGTACACTCCCCCTGGGCCCATACTCCAATTTTCTACATGAATTCTTTTGGGTTCTCCTCAAGGTTTCTCTCTGTTAAAGGAAGTGTTTCATTGCCTCTTTCCCCAAAGTGCTCCTTCTGTGGAACAAGTTGGGTTCTATTAAAGCAGCTGTTTCTCTGACCTACGAGGAAAGTACCTTCACATGTTATGATCTGGTACATAAATAGAATTGGTTTGAACTGCAGAAGAGGGATCAGGGAACTAAAGAATAGACATAAAGTTTGGGATGTTTTCAAGGTTAGTGATAAAGTAAAAAGAATCTCACTGTGTGATGACTGAAAAATCAGCAGTTCTCCCTGGTAAATAGAAGTAGAAAACCCTATTACAGACGCAAAACTCTTCAGGATTAATTTACAGATATTAAATGTGTTCCTCCATTGTTATTATGAGAAAATGATGTTCTGCTTTTTGGATATGATGCATTATTAAATACAAAAACGACACGCACGCCAAATACTCTCAGAAATACATTTGTGGAGTTTTATGTTTTGTTCCTAAGTGTTGTGTTCTAATCGAGGGCTTGTTTATAGTCATAAACCAGCCCTCAAGTTATATAGTTATATTTATAGTTATAGTGAATTTGATGGGAACAGTATAAAGCGTTCAGATGAATTGGGCTTTGTCCTTCTCTTGCGTCCCCAGATTATCAGTAAACAGGGGTCCATCCACCAAGGTCAGCAGCCTTGAGCTGAGGTTGTTGTGCTGTCTGCACCGGGGGCTGGAGTGACTCACAAATGTGCACTGCAGAGACTAATCCTGGATAATCACCAGGCATTCTCTCGTCTTAATTTCAGCCAAACTGAAATTAAGACTCAGGAGCAGCAGAAGAATGGTTGACAGCCATTGTGTGCATGTGTGGGTGTGTGTGTCTTTTCCTCGATGCTAACACCCAAACCTTCGTCACCAACCTAAAGTCACCGTGACCCTATCTGTCTTTCCGGTTTTACACAATCAGGTTCTTACTGCCCAAACTGACCATCTGTCTCCTCCTGATTTGTAGAACTATTTCATAACCACACATTATTCACCACCACAATACAAGAAGACCCATCAGACTGTAACGGTGACTTATCACATATCTTAAATAGATAGACAACTTATGAACAGCACTCACAAATAGCACATGGTAAGATGTCTGGCCTCCATTGTTAGTTGATGCTAGGACAGAAAAAAGAAGTCACTACAGCTAAAATCTACCAGCTGAGAAGCAGAAATAGAACTATTAGAACTATCAGCTGTAGATGTAATTATATAGAAGACACATTTTCACAGTCAAAATAAAGCCAATGCGGAAATTAGAGCAGAAAACAACCAGAAATGTCCCCAGGCTTGTGTAACTATTAAAGCCTAGAAGCATCGACTGGCATCCATCAGCCCCCCCCACACCAAACAGCAGAGGTGCTTTAAGAGCAGCGCCTTCCAGCTGGAACAGCCTCTCTTCAGCACCAACACCAGGTGTTCCCATCTCCACACATCCATATCAGACAGCCTGGAATATTTAGGCTGTCCATGTCATATTCTGTGCTTTCTTGTTGTACGGTGAACTGGGAAGGATCTATTCAGAATGTTCTGGAGCAAGTGGAGTCAAAAATGCAAGGCTGTACATTTCAGCAGGAGGTAGCAAATTCATCTCTTGTGAATTAAGCTTCTTAGCAGATATTTTGTAAAGTAGGACTGGAAACCTCTCATTAAATGCCTGTGGAGCTCATGTTGTCCTCACAGCTGGGGTGTCTTCCTGTCATATCCACGTTGGGGGGCCTATGTTTTTGCCTCTCCGTCTCTTGTGTTTCTCATAGAAGAGGTTCCAGGTGTAGGTTCCAGGACGCACCTGGCTAATCACCGTGCAGCTTAAACACCTGGCTCTGCGGTTATTCTCTGCCAGATTGTTAACGTTCTGTCGTGTCAGTGACTCATGTTAGGACCATTCTCAGTTTTCCTTATTCTGTTTCTTACTTTGTACTTTTCTGGTGCAACATTACATTTCTTCTCATCTCTAGATTCTTCCAGGTCCTTCTCTGCCATGCTGACTATGTTCTACAAGTCTGTGCACTCCTCTATGCTATGGTGTTCTGGGGCAGTGGTCTGGCTATGGAGAACACCAAGAGACTGGTGCCCCCATCAGTGTGGCACCAAGTGACTGGACAGAATGATCCACAGGGCTGGCGACATTCTTGGAGTGAAGACTCATTTTCTGTCGTGGTGGAGAGGAGGACATTGTCCAAACTAAGGGCCATCTCGCTCTACCTTGACACCTGGATCCCTTTCTCACTCCCTGTTTCCAGTTGCCCCTGTAAATAAACCCATGTCCTCTGCTCAGCCCTCAGTCCCTGTGCCTCCTCTTTCCTCTCAGCGGTTGTCATAGAACAACCCCAACCCTAACCCTGCAGACTCAGACACCCGTTGAGGAACTCTTTCTGATCAGTGCTTCCAGCTGCTTGGAGCCCTCTTGACCAACAATTGGTGAACAGAATTGGCCAAGAATTGGTGAACAATAAATGACTATTTGACCTGCAACATAGGTTGTGTCTTGAATTTCAGCCCCGCGTGTGATCGACTTTGACACCCCTGATAAACCACTGCCGTAGGATCTGGAGAAGTGCTTCATGGGTCACCTTACCCCGCTCCTTTGAAAGGAACCGTAGTCCCAAGTATTGCCTATGTCAGGAAGTTTGGTTATTCTCTGAACATCCCTCTCAAGACTAACTCAAAGACGCTATCCCCCATTAGCTCAGTCCCCAGAGGTCCCTCAGGTTGTGAATCCTGCCTCCAGTCTCTGATGCGTCTCAGCTCCAGCCAGTTGCTGACAGTCCCTGTCCCCTCACTGGTTGTCAGACTTCCTCATGCATTTTGCTTTGCCCCCCTGGGTAAATCTCATCAACCTGGTTGGTGCTGCGTGAGGAGCCTTGCTTACCTTGTGTTTAGCTAACAGAGCCATCACCATAGACAGGCTCCTCTGAAATGACTGATGTGCTGCAGATGCAGATATATGAGATGGGAAGGGACTGCTGACGGAAGCACAACATCACCAAGATGAAAAGCAAAGGTGATGTGGTGAGAGCATCCTCTCGTCTGTGCGGTTTGATGCCGTCAAACACGCGTATCAATCAATCACGTGGCGTGGAAGTGAGGCTTGATGAATTGACTCCTCACAAGACGTGGTTGGAAAAGAAGCTTGATGAGAAACTTGAATGATTTTGACAGCTAAAAGAAAACTGTTTTGCATCTTAAATACCAACTTGTTCAAAGAAGTTTAATCTTTACCATTCACATTTCAATCGAAATGAAGGCAGAGCTACGGTTACATCAGCGCTGCTTCCTTTGTCTTGGGCTTTCCCATAATTTGCATAAAACCATTTGGATTTGAGATTATTTTACCCGGCAAAACCAATTTCAATAGCTCAGCCGTGTCGCTTGCTTATGTAGTCATAATGGCCATCCAAGTGTGTAATTGGACAATTTTAAATTGTCGAGAAAGTTAGTAAAGAGCAACAGCGTAGAGTGGACCAGCACGTTAATGTTGAATGACAGTTGAATGCTGAGGGAACATGGCCATCACTTCCTGCCACTTAACTTCCAGACATTAATATCCTGCTTGGTTAAAGTAGATTATGTCAACACGTCCATTAAACACTGAGGGATGATGCGTAACATTTGTGTCATGAGCCTTGACCCCCAAAAGATAAACTACAATATCTGTCAGATGACCTCACTGCGAGTGTGTTTGGGAATCATTCCACAGATCCCCCTTCTTTTTTTATTTATTTTTTAATTTGTATGACCTTTAAGAAAATCTGCTAAGGAGATTAGCGCCTGAGAATCAGTTAAATTCATCTGTGACACAAGAATGACAGTTAATTTAGAGGGTTTAAATAGCTGCAGGCGTACCACCCAGCTGGGTCACAGCTGACAGAATGCCTTCTGGGAATGAGCTCCTAGGATTCTGACCTTTCCTTTCATTGGAGGTTATAGTTTAATTAATTCTTTCTTTCTTTATTTCCTCAGCTTCAGTTTAGTGGCTGCCCCATTGGGACGCTGTTATACACCCCAAAGGGAAGAACAAACATTTATATGCCAAAATCATTAAGACAACCATTTAGCAGGCTGTCAGTACATAGCGAGGCCTGAATGGCAGCAGGAAGCGTCACTGCAGTGAAGTCCAGGCCTCAGTGTCGACCCGTTTACTCACACACTAATAGATACTGATGTAAGGCACCATGGTGTTGGAGGGGAGCACTGACACCTCTCAGCAAGACGGTTCCTGGTGGAGTAGGTATGTTCTCCAGGAGTCTGCTTGGGTTCCCTTTGGGTTCTCTCTGGGTTCTCCCTGGGTTCCCTTTGGGTTCTCTCTGGGTTCTCCCTGGGTTCCCTTTGGGTTCTCCCACCACCAGAAACATGCAGCTGAATGAACGTTTGTCTTTCTAAACGTGACTTACCCAGGGTGCACCAGGCCTCCACCCACAGCCAGCCAGGATCCAGTGATCCAGATCCAGATAAACGTTTGAAGACGAGATGATTACTGATTACCGTCTCACTTTCAAGAAGAGAAATGAACTAATAACATGTTTTCCTTTGCGTGTGTTTTTCATATGTGGTGTCAAGATCAAAAATAACTCCATGTTTCAGGATGCAGATCCGTGATATGAAGTTCTGTTCAGCACTCGATAGACATAGACCATCACTTTAAGTCTAGTACAGGTCTATGTTCTTTCAGAATGACAAATGTTTTCCAGTACTCTTTGGTAGTCTGGCATCATTCACTTCTGTTATTAAAGCCTCCTAGTAAGAGAAACCCAACACGCTCCACAGCCAACGGCTGCTTGAGACAAGGAGGAGGCCTCCATCAGTGAGCTGTCACCTAATGTCACTTTAAAAAAAATCTTTGCAGTCGATATCCAACTTTTTAGGATTTTTAAGTTGACCTCACCTAATAAAAAGGAACATTTACTGATGTTGTATGAAGCAACCCACAGATCCACCTGAAAGAGGAATGTGCTGGTTTGATGGACAGGACAGTCAAACATACAATAATTTATCTTATCAAAAGGCCAAATAACCTGTAATTATTTTACCTGTACAGTCCATCTCCTCAGACCGCTCAGGCCTCTGACTTTCTTTCCCACCACACTGAGTGTAATCAGAGGGAAATGGAGACGATAAAACCTGATCGGTCATCTGTTCTCTGGACAGAATACATTATATTAATCATATACATTTGAATTATTTCCATTCCAGCGGTTCAATATTTAATTTCGGGGGTCCTTGGCGGGAGGTTGGTTTGTTCCTTGACGGCGCGTGATGATGGAGAATACTTTGAAATCATCATTCAGAGTCACCCAGTCTACGAGATAATGCTTCAAAAGGGAAAAATATTACACGACCCCTGAACTCTGACTCATTATGATCCACAGAATGTCAAAAGATTAATGCATTTCTAGTCTGTTTTATGCCATTTTCTAAGACATACATCATAATTGCTAGTAGATGATCGCCCCAGCTTACGTTTGGCTTCATTTCACAAGCATGTCGGTAATTAGACTTTATTTAAAATTAGCTCCAGTCCATCCATTTAAATGGGGTAACAGAGCAGAGGATGAATCAGGCTCTCTTTGTGCAGAACAGCCACTGTGGCAGATATTAACTTCTTTATTGTGCTGACCACTTCACCAAGCCTGACAATGGAGCTGTGAAAATTGGATATGGTTACTGGGGGAAATGGAGGAAATCAAAATTATTACTCATTTGTATGTGATTACATGTTTCAGTCCTTAAAAGGGCAGAACTGGACGTTAATAAGGAGATTAACTTGGGTTCTGGTTGTTCACTGTTCATGTCAGCTTTACGTCTCAGACTGTCAGGTCTGGTTGAAGACTGAAGACTGAAGCGTCCTCCTGGTTCAGGGGCTTTTAACCCTTGTAACTCTGTGACTTTTCAATCACCACACAGCATTATATTTTTTCCAATTGAAAGCATTACATCTTATTCTTGTTTTTTTTTTTTCTTTTCGTACACACCTACCGCCCTGGATAGAATACTCACACAATGGACCAGATTGCAAGCAGTGGAGGCACATGCTGCGTAATAGGGGTGTCCCAGGAGCAGTTTGGGGGTTAGGGTTCTGTTGAAGGGCACTTCATCAGGACATTGTTCTTCTTGGGGCTCTTGTAAGTTGGGGCGTTCCATCCCTGTGCATTGAGCCAACCAGGACATGACCAAACCAGCAAGTACGACGTTGCGCTGCCTGGCAAGAAGCTCTGGGCTGGCACTGTGGGCTCTAAACACTTTGTTGGAAACCCGCTGGGGCCACCTGATGTTTTAGATGGTTCTGAGAGCCCTACTATCAAAACCATCTATACTAGCAGCCAGAGTTTGGGGCGTAGAGCAGGATGGAGAGGACTGCAGAGTTGTAAATTCAGAGCTTGGTCTTGGTGAGATGGTAGATCGGTTTCCAGAGAGACTGCAGAGCTGATGCTGCCAGAGCTCTTCTGTGGAGAATCTCTGGTTTAAGATCCCCATTGTCCGTCACTATGGACCCCACATACATAAAGCTCTTGACAGGCTCCTGAGTGTCATCACCCAGCTCCAGGTTGGTCAGGTGGTAGACCCTGGACATCAGAGGGTCAACGATGCAGGTGAAAAGGTCAGGGGCCACCACGCAGCCCTGGAGAACGCCACTGGAGATGGGGAACCAGTCGGAGTCTCTGCTGTTGATACGGCAGAGACGTAGCGTACTTCAGGATGCAGTCAGCCAATAGAATGCGCGTACGATATCACGTGACTACTCACTAAAAATCGGCAATGAGGTGAAACCACATATATTGATGCATGAATGCGCAAGGGATTACTGTAATCCCTGAAGGGCAATAAGAAGCACAATCTAGTAATCAACAGCATCTTAGTGTGTGCAGGCCATGAGCACACACAGGGGGGCTGTACACATGCAGGGGAGGTAGAGCGGCGGGCAGCTCGGTTGTGGTGCGCCCTATTGAGCAACTTGTAAGGGGAGACGGCGCTTGCTCAAGGGCGCCCCAGCAGTGCTCTGGAGGTGAGCTGACACCTCCCACTGTCAGCTTACGCTCCGGGTGGCTGGGTGGGAGTGGGAATCGAACTGCCGACCTCGTGATCA
Source organism: Antennarius striatus (assembly GCF_040054535.1). Lineage (NCBI taxonomy): Eukaryota > Metazoa > Chordata > Actinopteri > Lophiiformes > Antennariidae > Antennarius > Antennarius striatus. Next base: position 951,576 of record NC_090780.1, on the reverse strand, counting down.
TTGGATGACCTGCTCTACCGCTGAGCCACTGCCGCCCTTATATAGTAGTAGTAGTAGTTTAGTAGTAGTAGTAGTAGTAGCAGTAGCAGTAGCAGTAGTAGTAGTGACTTTATTAATCTCTTTAGGAGGTTCCGTCAGTATAAAGACACTTCCATCCAGCTATTAGAGGCGGTTTGAAGGTTTTACCAGGTGTGGCCATGAAGTCAGTAATGAAACTCTGTATGTTTGAGTGAAATGACAGCAAACTGAGAAAGGAATCAGCTTCAGAGGCAGAAAAGCTTCAGAGGCAGGTTCCCCCTGGATTGCCCCCCTAGGGAACAGGAGGGTTTGCTCTTATAGCCCTGAAACCAGACCTGACACCTCAGTAACACGACTACACCCTCAAGGGGAGTGGAAGACAGTCTTGCTTTACTTCCAGTCTTCCTTTCCACTGATGGTGAATGTTGTTCTGACAGTTTGGGATAATCACGTCCACCGTTTCAGCCCAGGTGTCTCAGAAGCACGCTGAACAAACGGAACGTTTGAAGGGGAAACGGCGTCATATTGACATCCTACCGTCTATTTGCTTCGTCAGCCTCAGCGGGGCTTAATTGGACAAACTTCACAGCGACAATGATCCTAAACCAAAGTTGCCTCAGAAGATTATAAATTGTGTTCCTGCAATCCGGCAGGCATAATTGGGTGCTTAAAAGTTAATAAGTTTTGAATAAAAACGCTCATCAGCTTTTTAGCTCCTCACATGTAATCTGTGACCAGAGCTCTGGAAGCTCTCATGCTAATGGCAACTATAGGGATTTAATTAAACGATTCTCCTCACGTTTCAAATGTATTCCAGCTTAATTTCTCAGACAGAACGATGCGAGTAATGCCTTCATGTAAACCACTTTGAATTTAATTAAGATACTTGTTTGGCTTCCCAAATCAGACGCCCCAATCTGAGTGTTTGCCAAAGAGCGCAAACTCTTCTGTGGATTACAAAGTTTATTCCTGGGGAGGCTGCAGACTGCCCACACCAAGCATAAATCTTTACCGCTGCATTTTCTTCCTCTCCAATAAAAAGTTAATCACAAATTTTTAGGTTATGAAGGAAATGCCAGCGCTGCACGTTGCCAGGAGAGGAGGAAACGTTCTGACGACAGACTGCCCTCAGGTCAGATTAGAGCAGAGAATAATTGAGTTATAAAAACCCAAATCAGATACTTTTTAAATGAAAAATTGATTTTGATTGATTCATTGATTTTCTGGCTTTCTTTTTACTGCTCCTATGCTGTTGTGGGAGCTGTTGAGAGGATCACGATGCGAGGCAATCCACATTTACCCAGGAGTTGCTTTTAACACACAGGGTTGTAGTAAAAGTTCTTCACAGACCGACAAATCAACACAACGTATGACCGTAAAGCAGAAAGGAAAGATGTTCAGCATCTTTAGTGGCCTGTGTTTGTGTGTGTGGTGTCAGCACAATCCACACAGAAGCTCCAGGACAACACACACACACACACACACACACACACACACACACACACACACACACACACACACACACACACACACAGGGTGGAGATAAAACAATGAGGTGCCCTCAATCGGCACCTGATCCACATCCTGCTCATTGTCCACCGACCCCCCCCCCCAAGGCTTGTTAGCACACCCTCCATCGACGTCCTCGTTGCCTCTGTGACAAAGCCATGAAACGAGGTCCACTGAAGGACAAAGCTCCTCCTGAGCTGCTCCAGCCTGATAAACAGCAGTAATCACCAGCACCACGTCTGGTCAAGGTGCTGGGAGCCAGGGGGGGTGCATGAAGGGCATATGTAACGTGGGTGAGGGAGCAGGGGGTGTTCAGATGAGAGGCCTGTGTCTAGTTGAGAAGGGTGCTCCAGTGGCCCCCGCTGAGATAAGACCACCACCTCAGCCCAGTCCTAGCCAGACTGGCCCAGTTGCGTCGGTCCCGGGCCAGGGCTGTTGCCTGCGTGAGATAAGACGCTCCTGGGCATTAGACTAGCACAGGTATTAGCCTGCCCCCATCCTCACAAACAGACACCCTGGTGAATGGTGAGGGGCTGGAGGGGGGGACTGGAGCCAGGCTCCGTCCCGGGTGAACAGATTAGCGCTGCTCTGACAAGAGGTTCAGAGAATTGAAGGGACAGCCGGAGGCCCCCCTGCTGGGCCAGATGAGGACAAGCTCAGCATGGGGCGCCCCCACCTGCAGAGTGTCCTCCGCCATGAAGCACTCAATTACAGTCAGATGTGTCCTTGTCCTTTTCAATAGACGCATTTAATGTGTTTATTTCTTAATTTGGTCGTTTCTTGTCTGACGTTTATTGAACAGTTTAAGGAAACGGGTCGAGTCGTTCATAACCCAGTGACACACTATGACGCACTATGACGCACTATGACGCACTATGGCGCACTATGGCGCACTATGGCGCATTATGATGCACTATGACGCACTATGATGCACTATGATGCACTATGGCGCACTATGATGTACTATGATGTACTATGATGTACTATGATGCAGTATGATGTACTATGATGTACTATGATGTACTATGATGTACTATGATGTACTATGATGTACTATGATGTACTATGATGCACTATGATGCACTATGATGCACTATGACGCATTATGATGCACTATGATGCACTATGGCGCACTATGATGTACTATGATGTACTATGATGTACTATGATGCAGTATGATGTACTATGCTGCAGTATGATGTACTATGATGTACTATGATGTACTATGATGTACTATGTTGTACTATGATGTACTATGTTGTACTATGATGTACTATGTTGTACTATGATGTACTATGACACAGTATTTTTATTTATTTATTTATTCAGTTCATTTTTCTTCTTTCCAGACATGTTATTACAACATATTTCACTTCCATCAGTGTTGAAACATCATCAACAACATCTGAAAAGAAAAGAAAGGGTTAACGGGTAGAAGCCATTGGCTTGTAAGATTCCCGTCCCCTAAATTATCAACAAACTTCTCTCATTAGAATACGTAATCAACAAACTCAGACATTAAAAGTCTTCAACCAGCTCATACATTGAATTCTAACAGACGTTCATACCCTTATCCACTTCCAGACATTAGCCTTTACCCTAGAGTATAACCATGGTTACATTCTTCCTGGAACACAAGGTTTGTTAACATCATGGATAGTCAAAACGAAGTTGACCTTACCAGTGTTCTCCACAAGAATATAATGATCATGTTAACCTCCCTCAGCAGACAGTGTTCACACAAGAATTAACCTGTTTGTTACACTTTAATAGTTTCACATGGTATTATATTGTCAGAAGATATCAACATGTTCTTTAAGGTCTCAAAGTTAATGTTATCCCATGTTATCATGAATACATGTTGTTGTTGTTTTTGTTAGTTTTGGTTTTGTTTGTTTTTTTGTTCATTAATCCGTGTTTCTGACATCAATGATGTTGATTTTTTCGACTGTTCTATGAAATACTTGACGTGTCCAAAATCGTAGAGCTCCACTATTGAAGTGACTCTGTTGTACTGATCTCTGGTGTAGTAACAACTCTTGTCCGTCTTTATTGATCGTATTTCACCAACTCCTCTGCACTCCTGATCACCATTGTTTTCATCTGGTCTGGAGAAAGCCCCTTTGTTCTGATGAAGATCCTGCAGGTGTTGGTCCAGGTGTTGGTCCAGGTGTTGGTCCAGGTGTTGGTCCGGGTGTTGATCTGGGTGTTGGTCCAGTTGTTGATCCAGGTGTTGGTCCAGGTGTTGGTCCAGGTGTTGGTCCAGGTGTTGTCCATCAGTCCATTCTTCTTCAGTTGTCGAGCTTTTTTAGCGATATCAGCATTCTTTTAGTGAGATTCTCATTGATGGAGACATTTTCTCCTTTCAGTTTGAAGCCTTGTTTCAGAAGAGCTATCTTGTGTTGACGATTGTTGAGTTTTATCAGCACTGCAGGTGGTCTCCTACCTCCAGATGGTGATGGGTAACACGTCTCAATCTGGTCTGATCTATAGTTATCTCCAGACCCCTCATTGAGAACTCACTTGTAGCTCCAGAGACTCGATGTCAGCGCTAGCCATAGCATTTCTGTAATTCCTCATCTTGATGTTGATTCCAGTGATAATCACATCATTTATACGAATGCTTTGTTCCAAATCATCCATTCTTTGTTGTTCCTGTTCCAAGACAACAATTCTTTGGTCTTTTTCATCCATGTCTTTCTGCATTTTCTTCATGTCGTCCTATATTTCTTCCAAGGCGTCTAGCACCGGTTTGAGCTTTTCTTACAACGTTTTATCAAAGTCACTCCCTAACTTATCAAAGTTGCTCTTTAACTCACTCTTTAACTCTTTCATAGAGACCATCTGGTCTTTAGTATCCTCCAATTTTCCTTTTGGTTTCGTCATTTTGCAGAGAATAAGTGTCAGTCTGGGTACGAGTTAGAGAGGTAGAGACAACAGGAGACAGAAGGAAGACGTCTGCTCCCGTTGAGAGCCGGAAGTCTTACTATGATGCACTATGATGTACTATGACACACTATGACACACTATGATGTACTATGACACACTATGATGTACTATGACACACTATGACACACTCTGATGTACTATGACACACTATGATGTAATATGACACACTGTGATGTACTATGACACACTATGACACACTATGACACACTATGATGTACTATGACACACTATGATGTAATATGACACACTATGACACACTATGATGTACTATGACACACTATGACACACTATGATGTACTATGACACACTATGATGTACTATGACACACTATGATGTACTATGACACACTATGATGTACTATGACACACTATGATGTAATATGACACACTATGACACACTATGATGTACTATGACACACTATGATGTAGTATGACACACTATGATGCACAATGATGCACTATGACACACTATGATGTACTATGATACACTATGATGCAGTATAATGTACTATGACACACTATGATGCACTATGATGTACTATGACACACTATGATGCACTATGATGCACTATGATGTACTATGACACACTATAATGCACTATGATGTACTATGACACACTATGACACACTATGATGTACTATGACACACTATGATGTACTATGACACACTATGATGTACTATGACACACTATGACACACTATGATGTACTATGACACACTATGATGTAATATGACACACTATGACACACTATGATGTACTATGACACACTATGATGTACTATGACACACTATGATGCACAATGATGCACTATGACACACTATGATGTACTATGATACACTATGATGCAGTATAATGTACTATGACACACTATGATGCACTATGATGTACTATGACACACTATGATGCACTATAATGCACTATAATGTACTATGACACACTATGATGCACTATGATGCACTATGATGCACACAGTCTAGTTTTGATGCTGGTGTTATTGGATGCTGATGACGTTAGAAAGAAGAGAAAAACTCTGCGTGATGGCACCGCAGAAGAACCCCCGATAGGTGAGGAACAGTGATGAGGAGAAATTATCAGATTTGTGTTTGTTATGTTTGATTATTTGATTGCCCACACATGGAGCATTTATACCATAATCATCTCCACGCTTGATGCCTTGAATATCAACGATATGCTGTTTATTCTGTGAGTTTTGCCTATTAGATTATTATTTTTAGCTTTATCGTCTGTGAAAGAATAGTTCCTCTAAAAATAACTAAATAAATTTTAAAAAAAAATCACACTTTAGTTTGCAGCTCTTTCTGGTAATCCAGAAAAAGAAAAGAAAATAGTTCTTTGGTATTAAACAGATTACATCAACAACACGTTTTCAGCAGACTGAACACCTCCACTAAGGCTGAACAGTGATTAACACGCGTGTCTAACCTGCCTGGAAAGGGCAGTTTTCAGTAAAGGTAGGGGAAAGTGAATGAATGAATGAATGAATGAATGAATGAATGAATGAATGAATGAATGATTGAATTCACTGTACGTACCGTGTTCATCAGCACTCCTTGACAAAAACGGCACCAGGATGACGTCTGAACGAAGGGCAGCAGACATTGCCTCCAGACAGGACGTTAACGGACAGCCCCGGCGGTTCGCCGCCTGACTGGAGGTAACGGTGTGATGGTCAGCACACATTCCTGCTCCTCACGACGTGCCTTGGGGGTTGAGGCCAGAGGACCTTGTGTGGTTTGTTGCTCACTAAGCATCGCTGTGTTTGGCAGCGGCGGCGACACATGGGCGATCTCTGTGTGACGGAGGAGAGCGCCTCATTTAAGATTAGACTCCAGGACAGCTGCTCTAATGGCTACTGAGGTGCAGGATGGCGACTCATCAAACCGCCCGGAGAGACAACAAAAAAGCAGCTGCCGTCAAAGAAGGAAAGTGAATCAGCATTCACGTCAGGTGCCGGCAATTATTCCACTCAATTTAAAAGCTGCACATGCTAAAACCTTCAGGTTCCCTCAGAGAAACGTGTTCTCTCCTTGATATCACCAAATACCACCTGCCACACAGAAATGTTCTCCAGGGTGAAACATGTAAATATTAAAGGTTACTGGTGAGACACAGACTCAGCCTGTTCCTCAACACATTGTGTTCCCCATCACCTCCAGGTCTGGTCCACCTATCGCTGATCCAACCTTGAATCAGATCTTATTTTCTGGGTGCGTTTGTTCAGTGATGGAGGTGTCCACATGCCGATGTGTCCCTGTCCAAAATACTGACACCCACTTTGCTCTCTATCCATCCATCCATCCATCCATCCATCCATCCATCTGCCCGCCTGACCATTCATCCTTCTATTGTTCACATTTCATTTCTAGTCCGACATTTTTTTACAGGACTTGACAATTTAATTTTGTTATTTTAATTATCTCTGTTTCTGTAGTGACTAAAATTAAATTTAGAGGGATTTGTCTCCGATGAGGGTTTCCGTGGCCAAATTCCACAACCAAAATTAAACATTTCAAAAAGCAATTAACTAGAACAAGGTTTTCTCTAACTGTCTCTCCTGAGTGAAATGTTCCCGTGGAGAAGAACTCCTGTTGGATTTGAGACAGACTAAACTCTGAGCAGCAGGACGAGGAAACGGCTCAGGACAGTCTCACCACCAATCCCTGCACCGCTGTGTGTGTCAGTTAACCAGTTTGGGATCCTTTAAGTATATTGTCTCTTTATATTATTACAGACAGACTTATTACGAGGCAGACATTGATTTCTAATGTTGGATCATCAATCCAGTGAAGTCAGACGCCTTCCTGAAACCCAGTCCACTGGAATCGTCTGGTCTTCAACCATTGTGTCCACCTTGTGGGTCATGGGTTTGATGGAGTCCCACGGGCCAAAGGCAGGGTACACCCCGGGTGCTTCCCCATCATGGGGCTCAGTTAAACTACAAGTACCATATTTTCCGCACTATAAGGCGCACCTAAAAGCCTAAAATGTTCTCATGAACCGTAGTGTGTCTTATAATCCGGTGCGTCTTATATATGGATTAATATTCATATTAATATTGGTTAAAAACATGATCGCTGAAAAAAACCCGACAGTGACATGTCTAACCTGCCTGGAAGGGGAAGTTTTCAGTCTACCTAACAACGGTAGTCAAGGGGCGTCACCGAAGTCCTGACTGAGCTGCTCTCAGACGGTAGAGCAGACTGTAGGAGCACCGGTGATTACAGCAAAACATGAGGAACTTTCAACAATTCTATTAATAAAGTCTGACTGACTGACTGATCTCAGTATTTCCTAACAATTTGGCGTCAGAAATAACCCACTTCTAAAAACCCCATTGTGCTGTCATCTGGACTCCAGTGACGGTCCATTCTGTTAGTCTGTGGAAACACACGGAGAAACTGGACTAAAGGTGAATAAAGACCCTCAAAGCTGAACTTACAGCCTTTTTTGAAATTCCAAGAGCAGTCACTGCTGGACAAAGGTGTCAGGTGTGCTGCATTGATTTACAAATGTAGTTGATAGCTGTGGGGGGGGCGGAGGGGCGCATTCAGGCTTGTGTATTCTGTCTGCAGCGATGTGCGGTGAGATTCACGGCGGTGAGACACCGCTACACATTGCTAAAACAAACACATTATTGAGGGTGCGCCTTATAGTCCAGTGCACCTTATAGTCCAGTGCGCCTTATAGTCCAGTGCGCCTTATAGTCCAGTGCGCCTTATAGTCCAGTGCACCTTATAGTCCAGTGCGCCTTATAGTCCGGTGTGCCTTATGGTCCGGTGCGCCTTATAGTCCGGTGCGCCTTATAGTCCGGTGCGCATTATAGTCCGGTGCGCATTATAGTCCGGTGCGCCTTATAGTCCGGTGCGCCTTATAGTCCAGTGCACCTTATAGTCCAGTGCGCCTTATAGTCCGGTGTGCCTTATAGTCTAGTGCGCCTTATAGTCCAGTGCGCCTTATGGTCCGGTGCGCCTTATAGTCCGGTGCGCCTTATAGTCCGGTGCGCATTATAGTCCGGTGCGCATTATAGTCCGGTGCGCATTATAGTCCAGTGCGCCTTATAGTCCAGTGCGCCTTATAGTCCGGTGTGCCTTATAGTCTAGTGCGCCTTATAGTCCGGTGCGCCTTATAGTCCAGTGCGCCTTATGGTCCGGTGCGCATTATAGTCCAGTGCACCTTATAGTCCAGTGCACCTTATAGTGCGGAAAATACTGCACCTTCTGTGTTCATGTGATGAATGAACAGAGAGTCAAACAGCAAACAGGAAGTACGATCCGTTGCGATGTCCACCACACGACGCCTGACGACTCCACCGCCCTCAATGTGACATGTATGAAATTCAAATACCTGTGGGCACTAATTACCCCTGCAGGGGTACTGTGCTCTGTGGGGTCGCCCCACTCCCCTCCTCACACACAGACGTCCACATAAAAACAGAAATAAAAGCCACTTCTGTGATAATGGCGATCCCATTAAGCATCTTATTTTTCCTTCACAAACACACATGTATTTGCTGAAGTAGTGTTAATAATAGCTGGCTGTGCCAATGCCTGCCTGTTTACAGCTGCTGCAGAAAAATGTCACTCTTTTGACAGATGTCAGCTGTGGTGCAACTAAGAACTGTTGAGTTAACACACAGAAATAGGAAAGTGTAGAGTGAAACATTCCCCAGTAAAAATGAACCGGATTGGGTTAAACAGCAGACGAACGTCAGACGTTAATAAACTCTTTATTTACAGATTTCAGCTGCCAAATGATTGAAATTCAATTGTAATAATTGCCTCAAATCAATCAACTGAAAATACTCACAGCTACTTCAGCTTCTGAGGGGAATTAAGAAAACATGTTTGGTGGATTGGAGTAAGGAAATGACGTTATTATTATTATTATTGTACCCGTCAGACGGTGATGATAGCGTGTTTGTGATCACGCCGGCATCGCAGCAGCCCGTCCTCCTCCCTTGAATCCTCTACAGTGACACTGACGCCTCGGGGCCGCCTGCACCGGGTGAAACCACACGATTTGTTCGACAATATGATCGTCTTTCCCTTTCATTTTAGCTGCAGTTCACTGAGGCGCGTTTAACTGTCAGCCATGTATGCAAGCTTCACACTCCATTAACTCATTGGCTGCCAGTGGTTTCAGAGCAGAGATCCACACACTGGCCGATTTAGAGCGTTCTGCTCAGCGACTACTCAAACACCCAAACTATCAAAGAGAAAATTAGTTCTAACTTTCTCTGTTCTCTGGTCACCGTCAGTAGAACATCGACTGGTTCTGACATAAAGCACCAGTTCTTTACCAAAGAACGTTTAAAAAAGAAGCTTTTAATGAAAAACTGAGTCAGCAGAACACTGGCCATGCTAATATTTTTTGCTTTAGTGACACCTCAGATGGGGCGGCTCTAGTGAGCGCCAAACCAGCTCTCTGGGGTTCAGGGGTTACAGTGACGGGGATGGGATTCAAACCTCTATCCATTCATCCTCTCCAGATGGCGAGCCTCTTCCTCCCTGAACCACCACCAACATTCTGAAAGTTTCTCCCCCTGCAGGCGATCAGTTGTCACTACACTAGCGTGGGGCTAAGGCTGCGTTCAGACTGCAGCCAATCAGATTTCCTTCCCTACCTGATTTCTAGGGATGACTGTTCTGTTCTACATGTGTAGAATTTTCCTTTATCAATAATGTGCTCTTCCTTTAAGTGAGCAGTAGCCCCACGTCGGTCCTTCATGAAGATAAACTTTGTTCATCCCAAAGGAAATCACATAGAAATAAATAGTAAAAGCTAGTTTACAGTTTATAAGGTGAACTATGGACACCCCTCATGCATCAGGAATGATCAGATGTTCCAGCAGAGAAGACACTTATTCTAAAGAAGGCGTAACAGTGATCAGTGCACGTTTGTGTCGTGGTGGTTCAGCACCAGTGAGTTGGGTCACCATTACTTTGTCCTCAAGCCCTACCTCATAGTCTGGGGCAGTCACTTCAAGCATTTACAACATGCTTATTATAGTTCTTATTATAGTTACTATACAGCTTTAAAAATTCAGCGCAGTGTTTCAATGCTCCTGATCTTTCAGATTAAGGAACGACAGCCTGTTGTATTTCAGTCATTTATTTTGCTTCATGTCAGAGTGTTCTCAATTTTCACATTTCTTTATTTTATTAACACAGTTTAATCAAAAAAAAGATGTATTCAATCATAAAACACACTTCTCCCCCCTGACTCCCACTGCATTGAATTTACACAGTTTGAGTAGGTTAAAAGGCAAATATAGATTTCATGTGGATAATCACAAAACGCTGCAAGTTTGAGACTATATTCAAGAAAATGTACGTCTGGAGATAATGAGGATTAGACATGTAGTTATTATTGTAACTCCTCTGCCTGAGGATATTCATGAATACCAACATAAAGCAACAAAGCAGGTATTCTGTCAGGACCAAGTCATTAATACGTAATCATCACGACCCGATTGAAGCTGCAGGAAAAGGAGTTAAGTCAACAGAACAGGGCAAATAAAGACGTGTGAGGCGTCACAGATGAGACACAGCGAACAATACAGTTGAGAGGTCTGACTGGTGTCTCAGAGCCTGTTGGCTCCTTCATAAACTATAACGCTCAGCTTTAAGCAGTCGTTCACAGCCTGAAGGCGAAGCAGGCGTCCGTTTAGACGAGCAGGTCAAAGTCATGTTCAGTGAAGTCATGTAGAGAAAAGGCTCAGGGAGAGTTTGTTGCTTTAATTACTCATTGCTAATACTATTGATCGCGCTCTAATGTAGGTCCAGCTATTTAACATTAAACATGATGAAATAGCAACAGGGTGGCAGAAACAAGCAGGGCAATTTATCACACGCAGGGTGTGTGATTAGGGGTTAGTGGATCATTTAACATCAATCTATTTTTCACATCTATCAATCAATCAAAAGTGGCTTTATTGGTCACCTGACTTTGTTTCAGATGTTTCTTCTGAAACACGGCTGAAATGAGCCAAAATGAACAAACCCTGCCAGCCTGGTAACCCTTCCAGGTTTCATGGAGGCTTTAACGGACGGCAGGTCGGACGAACCTTAGAATAACAAGTAATAACAAATAATACACATATTCTTTCCATGGTCTGGAATTTGCATATTTGTTTGTAACTAATCAATCGATCTGTTTCCGTTGCTATTGTGTTGCTATGGTGATATTACAAGGGCCATCAACACGCTAGTTGTTCTTGTAGCGTAGATAAGCTGATCCCCACCAGAGGGCGCTGCACAGGATGCTCGTGTGTTAGAAATGAAACTTCGGACATAGTTTTATTTTCTTTAAACCATTCTGAATGTTTAGTTGTATTCATGACATTTAGGAGAGGAATCGGCTATTTAGTCCTCAATATTTAGGGTTCCAGCTCAACATTGATGAGTTTTTCAGCTGTTTTTAATAAATACATCTGAGCTGTGGGGGAGCGTGATGCAACAACGGGCAGGTTTGTAAGTCAGAGTGTTTACTAAGCCTGGTCCAAATACCAGCATTTCCCAGAAGCACTTGATGCAGATGTTTTCCTCTATCATGGGCGTGGCAAGTTGTCGTATTTAAAGTTCACTAACCAGTGACAAAGGAGGAGAATTTGTCGAGTCAATGAACCTGTGTGTGTGTGTGTGTGTGTGTGTGTGTGTGTGTGTGTGTGTGTGTGTGTGTGTGTGTGTGTGTGTGTGTGTGTGTGTGTGTGTGTGTGTGTGTGTGTGTGTGGAGTGTGGAGATATCCTGAAATCAGAGCAGCATTCAGATGCTCTCATTCCTGCATACCTCAGCCCAACTCTGCACCTTTCCATCTGCTGCAGCCCATGCATTTAAATAGGATATTTAAGTGCGCTGCAGCAGCATTGTGGTGGATATGGTGGTCACTTGTGCAATTCAAGAAAGTCAACCTCACATTTTTAGCTGCAAGGCATCACATTTTAATTCATTTATGACTGATTCCAGGAGCACATCAGGTGTCAGTGAAAAGCTCGTGGCGGTTGCACCGTAGCAACAACATGATGAAACTATTGTTGTGTTCACTGATAACATGGACTGGATGAAGGTTTACCATCTTATATGCTGTCAATGTTTAGAATTTAACTCAGTGTATGAAATTCTTGTTCAGTGCATCTAAGGGGTTAAATGACTGAAAGTAAAATCACAGTAAAATAGTAGAGTCAGAAATGTAAGGCAGGACCATTACCTTTGTTTGTCATTGTGAGTTGTGTCACTGCCCCTGGTGATCTGGTCACAACACCAAGGAAAGTGTTACTATAATATAATATAATATAATATAATATAATATAATATAATATAATATAATATAATATAATATAATATAATATAATATAAATGAATAATATAATATAATAAAGCCATTAATGGAATACTTCAGTAATGTGAGAAGGATATGGAAGATGTATCAAGGGACAAACGATCAAAATAAGTACCAGCTGGTCTGAGGACTAAATAGAAATTTCACCCAAAGAATATTATTTATGTACTAAGATACAAGTTTACCAAACTGACAGTCGGTGGATGTGATCACATGAAACTACAAGTATTGATATCCATATGACATAATGATCAAACCTCACAGACACCTGGGTAACCAATATATAATAAATAAATGATAAAAACACTCTAGTTATTGATATATATTAAAGATAAATTATAAATAATTAATGAGTGCATTGACCTCATTTAACCAGAACTTAGAAATATTTATATTGTACCTGCCTGAGGACCTGAAAATCCATGTTCCTACCTGTAGAGAGGAGGTAACTCTTGATGTGCAATAAAGCTAAAATGTTAATTCAATTGTAATATAATGGTGACCAATGAAGGGAGGCTGATGGGACTTTGGCTTCTGGTATTTGCTCAAACCATGACATCATTTCTTTGCGTCATAATGGGGTTCAATGAATTCTGATAATCTGACTGAGATGATGTCAAAGGTTTGAGGGTTTTCCTCTGAGCCAATGAAGAAGAACATCATCGGCTGGTATCTGGAAGAACAGAAAAGAAAAAACCTCCAAAACATTTCAGAACAGAAGGACATTTACTTCTGCTGCCACTCATTTAAGCCCAGTCACGTTTTACAATGTGATTTTTAATGTACATAAATGTTTGTCATCAGCATATCAGTCTCTCTATGAGGTCGCTGAATGAAAGAACACCTTAGACTCTAAGTGTGGAGGATCCTCAGGAATACTAAAATACTTTATAATGTCTATAAACGCTGTGAGACAGTAAAGGATAGATGATAAAGTAAAAGCAGAGTGGAATAAAAATGAGTAGAGAGTCTCACCGTTATTCATGAAACCAAGTCTCCTCATTCAAAAGAGGAAACTTTAGTCCATTTGAAATAAAAAAATAAAAAATAAAAATCATGTTAATTGTTTTAGTTACTTTTTAAAATTTATTTTAATTCATTATATATTTTATAAATATTATTTTATAAATATGAAAATAAAACCAAATAATCCTGAACTGTTGTCACGTAGATGTATCTGTTGAATCCTTTTTTTGATTGGTTGATTAAATCATTGCTGCCCTCCTCATGGACTCACGTGTTGGTCTGACAGCAGTGAATAAAGCGATTTTCACCAGACGCCAGAATTACGTTTGAACTCTGGGCAGCAAAATACAGAAAACATGGAAGTCAACAAGAAGTTTCTGGAGAAAGAAACCTTTAGATGCCCCTGAGTGGACATGAAAGCCCCCAGAAACCCCCCCCCAGATGCCCCCAGACCGCTCTGGAGGCTCTGACACAGCCTATTGATCGTCTGGTCCCTGTGCCGGTGTCTTTACCCGCTGCTGAGACAAAAATAAGCAGAACGACACACGATGTCCCGGGGGGGCTGACATCATGACAACATGTCGCACAAACGCTGGAAACCTGCAGCGGATGCGACCGTGGGGTCCTCCTCACTGCAGAAGGAATCCTCTCCGACCGTCTGGGCCGGGTTCACCTGCAGGAACGCTTCAGACGGGATGCAGGTGAGGCTGCAGCGTTTTGATCTGTTGATTTTTTGAATGATTCATATTGTTTTAAGTCCTACAACATTCCAGGGTGTAAAGTTTTAATAGCTTGTCGAGAAACCCCCAAATAACAGTTTTTAGTGTCGGTGTTGTTGATTTCAGGTCTGTCAGGAAAATCTAGAGAGGAAATTCTGTTCTGAAGTGAAACGCTGTGGGTGTCTGGTACGCTGTCCCGTTTCCAGGGCTGATGAATTATTTTACAGTTAACAACATTTTTCAAATATAAATGACTGTAATCACTGCACCGACACCAGAGTGTTTCTGCTGGAACGTTCTGAGGCAGCGGCTCATGTTATAAAGAAATAAAGAAATTATCTTCATTAATGCCCCAGTAGGGGGAATTATTCCTCCCCCTAGTGTTTAGTTCCTGATAATCATGCGTGTGTGTTCATGCGTACAGGCCTGTGTTTCTCATCAACCATCTGGTGTGTTTAGTCCATCAGCATCAGGATGGGGGGAGCCCTGCCCTCATGGGGGCTCCTGCTCCATGTTACACATGTGGTCCCGTCAGAGCCCACCGCCCACGGGAGCAGAGCTCGATCACCTGGAAAGGTGTGAAGCTCCAGTCCTTGTTCAGCAGACAGAAGAGATCCTTTATGGTCCCACCATGAGCAGAGGATGATGAGCCAGAGGAGACCCCCCCAGCACTGCCCTGCTCAATGCTCAATCAGACAAACACCCCCATGGACAGAGTGGGAAGAACCAGAATGACAGCCTGACGTGTTCTTAACGAGCTCTAGAGCTCAACTATCAAACTCCTTACTGTCAGGTGTCACTAGTTAGTGGATGAAGACCCCCCCAGACGACCCAGAGCGCTGCAGAGACACAAGAAGAACCAGGTTCCTACTGTTCTACCCCCTCTGCATTGACTCCATCCAGTGAGGTCCAGGTTCTCCTGATCACATCAAACCCACAAAACGTTCAAACCTCCCAAAACGAAACCAACCAGTGAACCCGACGTGGAGTCACTGACAGAAACAAGGCAGTCAGAGTCTGTGACATCCTGCGACACCCCTGAACTCAACATTTTACCCTCACCTACACATTTTTGTGCCTCTGGCTTCCTGAAAATGTTGCTTTGTGTCTTCTGATTGTACCTCATCCGGTTTCAGAGACGTGAACCTAAAACGGTAAACTATGACCCCTCGTTGCTCGAGGTTAACGCGTCCAGGAACAACATATGATGAACAAATTCCACGACAGAAGGTGAAGGTCATCCTCTCATCTTCATCCCCTGTGCTGCCTGAGTCATGTGCTTTTTGTTCCATCTTTCTGTCTGAAGGCTTGTGGAGACAAGTGGCGGTACAACCCATCAGCGCCTCGCAGGACGGACTCAGGCTGAAGTCAACAGCAGTGAATGGAAGCGTTTACACCAGGGTGTCCGATGGCCAACCCCCTCCAAACACATCTATTTGTGAGTGTAATCCAGCCTCACACGTATTTTATGTGTTCAGGAACAGAACAAAGGAGCCCAGCTCAGATACTCTGTTACTATGGATTTATTGTTTAACCGTCACAACAGCAGCTCACAGACAGATTGGATTTGTTTGCTTCCAGATGAGCTGCTGCAGGTTCCATCATTGGCTTTATTACATCAGCAGCTGAAAGATGTGAGATGTGCTCTGATTGTTGCTGTTTTGCAGAGCAAGCAATTTAGAGAAAAGCAATAGTGAGAGAAAAGATGTGAAGAAACAATCTGCCACAGAAAAACCTGTTTAGAAGAAGTTCTCAATATCGTTGTGTATTTCTTCGTTCAGGAGTACCAATAAATTATGTTGAGAGGCTGCAGACCCAGTTGTCTATAAAAGTTGGACAACTTCTGCTGGAGAAATGACAAAACTTTTCCAAATTCCTTCTTCTTCCTCTCATTTCTCTGCCAAGACGTGTTGGATGCTTCAGTCTGTAGCGTCGCTTCAGTCATGGAGCCGAGGTGGTCGATGTTTAGATGTTCCTAGATGGTTTCTTTGTTCCCAGCCAGTAAACATTGTCTAAAAAAAAAAATTTTTGTGTGTGAGGTATTTTTATAAAATTTCCAAGTTATGCAAGGAGATTTTGTACAACATGTAAATCAGAGAAAGAACCCCCCCCCCCCAGCCGCCCCTTCCCCTTCTCTTCACCTAACGGGCTCACAAACTCATTATAGTAAAAAAGTCATGCGTAACATAGAGGTGAGCCTGTCACACAAATACACAAGTACACAACAACAGAAAAATCAATTGAACCAGGTTACATTGGTTTGTTGGTATATACTGTAACGGCCACAGGATGCTTCGTGGCAAAATCTGGAGAACAGTGGTCCTTAGTCGAGGAGTTAACGTGGGTCTGTCCTGTACATGTTAGGTATATAGGATTAAAAAAGAAAATTCAGATTATGGGAGGGTTTGTAAATCTGTAAAATATTGTATAAATGGAGACCACTGCTTAAAGAACCTACTTGTGTCCCTACGTAGGGTAAATTGGATTCTTTCTAATTAAAAACAAACACACGATGTCTTTCAACCAAACAGATACAAGGGGGGGGGGTGTCCAGAATCTCATTGTGATCATTAAATATATGATATTTTGGCAAACAAGATTCGTGGTGCAGACTTCATTTCTCTCCATGACACAAACAATGTTTGAGCGTATTATCAGTACTTCTACAGGAACGACTTACATCCTAAACCTGGAGGACAGTCCGGACCCGTCGGCGGTAGACGACTGAGGGGGTGTGATGGATGAGGCTACCACCGTATTGTGAGGAGGTGTTTCTGTTCAGCATCGTCCTCACTCATTTAGTCACATGACGCTGGATGAGTGCTCCTCACCTGGCGTCCCCCGTCTGGCAGGAGGTGAGGGCAGCATCCATCTCACCACGTCACAAATAGTAATGGTCTCTGGTGTCTTCACATTCATACAAAACAGCCATTCAGCATCTCCTCGCCTCTCATCCGTCTTTCATTCCAACCATTCATCACAGAAGAGCTCAGCAATGGGCAGAAGAGGGGGAGGGTATGAAGAGCTTCTGGAGGTAAGAACCTGGTTTCCAAAGGGTGCAAATGTTTTAACTGGACTGTTAACTGTTACAGTGTCCTCCAGACATCTTCATGAGTCGGTTTCTTCTAACACAAACTCACTGCTTTGACCACGTCTGGATCTGGTACTATCAGAACCGTCTTCAGAACCGTCTTCAGAACCGTCTTCAGAACCGTCTTCAGAACCGTCTTCAGAACCGTCTTCAGAACCGTCTTCTACACACGTCTTCATTCCAGCACAGGATTGGATGAAGGGTCATCAGACTGGTGAACATTATCATGGAAAATAGACACCAGACTTCACTGATTCATACCCTTGTGATCCTCCTTCAGTGACAGAACACTACCATTCTGGACCTGGATGTTAACGCTCCATCTTTAACAATAACTGGAGCAATAGTACACCGACCGGGATACGAGGTTTTTTAAGACATGAGCTGTCAGTCCATATTTTTGTTTAACATATGAGCAAAATCCAAGATAGTGTGGGATCCCCCCCCAGGACACAAAGAACAGGATCTCATTCTTTACCACATGTCGGCGGATGGATACATCAGTGAGACCGGATCTCGTTCTTTATGTGTTGGCGGATGGATACGACGTCAGTGAGACCGGATCTCGTTCTTTACCACGCGTTGGCGGATGGATATGACATCAGTGAGACCGGATCTCGTTCTTTACCACATGCTGGAGGATGGATACGACATCAGTGAGACCGGATCTCGTTCTTTACCACATGCTGGAGGATGGATATGACATCAGTGAGACCGGATCTCGTTCTTTACCATATGCTGGAGGATGGATACGACATCAGGTCGTATCTTGAGGTTCTACTGCATTACTATCTGAGGTACTAGTGTACTTACAATTATTACTGCATGTTGTTGCCGTTAATCATCATCCATCATTATTTTATGCTCACAAATGTTGATTAAATCACTCTAATGACATTTTCACAGAGGACTTGTTAAGAGTCTCTTGATGTTCCTCTGTGGGATCTTCTGCTGATTCCTGATTGGTCTGCTTTCATCCATCACTACATTCATTTACTTTCCAGTCAAACCACCGTCTTAAAAATATCAGAAACATCTGCGGTTAGTTCTTCCCGCCCTATTGTCAAGTGTCACATCTTTACTAACCATAGAAAACCTTTATGCCTCTTTCTTTACATGCAGTCTTTGTCATGATGCGTGTTGACTACAGCCGCCACGCCGCCACACAACAGACAAGGGAAATAAGGAATATGAGTGAGCAGCGGAGAGAGTACCAATTCACAGACCCTATTGAAAATAACTGTCTCTTGACGGATGAGGTGAGAATGAAAATAGAGGAGTACAATAGAGAGAGGCCTTTCATTTCTTTCTTTTTTTGTGATGAGCAATCACCGAGGCAGACAGACGAGAGTAATCTGTACGAGAGTGGGTTCAACAATTTTGGCCATCCTGAGATTACATTATTTTCCCAAATTGCAAGTGAAGTCTCTCAATCCTCAACCCAATGAATCAACGTGTAGGCAGGAAGGGAGGCGCAGCGTGAAACTAGGCCTGTGTGATGCATCCCATTACCAGGAGACGAGAAACAATAACAAAGAGAGAGTGGGGAGAGAAAAACACAGAAGAAGGAAATTATTCCAGACTGAAAGGTTTCTGTGGAGGAATTCTGAGCTGTTGGAAATAAAACGGCGACGTGACAACATCATACATCAAGAAGTGAAGCGGCGTTAACGGTTCAAAAAGGAAATACGAGCAAAAGCAGCACTACAAAACGTTTCACTGATAAAAACATTTCCATTAATTTAACACATGTCAAAAAAAGGCAACACATTTTAAGATCCATCAAAACTACAAGTTCATGCAGCATCACAGACTCTTAATTTCTCGTGTTATCATGTTGATTCTAATGTTTTGGTTTCCCTACTTACTTCATTAGCACTGAGTTTACGCAAAAGCAACACAAGCCTTTATTTAAATAAAGCAAAATACTGCTTGTGCTTTTTTGTGGGGACTCATCCAGGTCACAGAGCGCAGCAGGAACGATTTCCATTCTCATCACCAATCACTGTGGTGGATGTCTGCTACCACATGTAAGGAAGAAAAGCATTAAGGCTGGTGGGCAGTGAAACAGATAATAGACAATAGATAATTAACATTGGTATTAGAGCCACACTTCAATTCTTATTGTCACTGCTCTGTGAAAACAAAGCACCCAGGTAATATATGAACCCACATACTGACTTCTGAATGGACCATTCTGTCCACCATCAGCCTCAGCTATACAGATGTACAGATACCATGATGTGACATATAGTCCCACCATACTGATGCATACGGTGGTTTCACCATCATCATGATAGCTCACCTTAGAATCCTTGTTTTTGAGCGTCGGTCTGCAGAACTTCTGTGATGCTTCCAGTCTTCCATCGACTGATTCTCTTATAATTTTGAACCCGTTAAACGATGTTCTACCATTTGGCTCTTAGTGTGGCTGTGAATAATTCATTCTTTTTTCTTTTAGTTGATAAATTGCCTTTCTAAGGTTAATTGTTTCATTATAGAGGGAAGGACTCTCGTTTTGTGAGTGTTGCTCAAAGACAGTTGGGTCTCAAACCCGTCTGATGACAGATACAACACATTCTAGTCTAATCTCACGCCCTCTTGCCCCAGTAGATGGTGTGAATGTAGCTACTGGTTCTTCTGGTGTGGTTGGATTGTGTTGATACAGGTAGTCCTCAAGATATGAACATCCGACCGACAAACATTCCTGGATACAAACATATGATATTTAGAGTATTAATGAGATTTAAATGGGTCCAAATGGAGATTATAGATTGAAATTGAATAAATAACGATCTACGAACAATTCAGCTATGAACAACCTCTCGGAACCAATCATGTACGTAGTTTGAGGACTACCTGTATAATTAAGATGGTTCTAGTAAATACAATAAATACAATAAAAATCTAGCTAAACATTAATCAAATATTTAGCTGTGTTTGTAGTTCTGAGTTCAAATCTTATTTCTGTTGATGTGATGAACAGGAAACATTTGGGTCGGGTTGGACTAACTACAGTAAATCTTACATTTCACTGATCAGAGCCGTTGTGGTTTATTTTCTGTTCTGGTACAACACCAGTGAACACAACACCAGTGAACACACCACCAGTGAACACAACACCAGTGAACACACCACCAGTGAACACACCACCAGTGAACACACCAGTGAACACAACACCAGTGAACACACCAGTGAACACACCACCAGTGAACACATCAGTGAACACACCACCAGTGAACACAACACCAGTGAACACACCACCAGTGAACACACCACCAGTGAACACACCACCAGTGAACACACCACCAGTGAACACAACACCAGTGAACACAACACCAGTGAACACAACACCAGTGAATACAACACCAGTGAACACAACACCAGTGAACACACCACCAGTGAACACAACACCAGTGAACACACCACCAGTGAACACACCACCAGTGAACACAACACCAGTGAACACACCACCAGTGAACACAACACCAGTGAATACAACACCAGTGAACACACCACCAGTGAACACACCACCAGTGAACACACCAGTGAACACAACACCAGTGAACACACCAGTGAACACACCACCAGTGAACACAACACCAGTGAACACACCACCAGTGAACACAACACCAGTGAACACACCACCAGTGAACACACCACCAGTGAACACACCACCAGTGAACACACCACCAGTGAACACACCACCAGTGAACACACCACCAGTGAACACACCACCAGTGAACACACCACCAGTGAACACAACACCAGTGAACACACCACCAGTGAACACACCACCAGTGAACACAACACCAGTGAACACACCACCAGTGAACACAACACCAGTGAATACACCACCAGTGAACACACCACCAGTGAACACAACACCAGTGAACACACCACCAGTGAACACACCACCAGTGAACACAACACCAGTGAACACACCACCAGTGAACACAACACCAGTGAACACACCACCAGTGAACACACCACCAGTGAACACACCACCAGTGAACACACCACCAGTGAACACAACACCAGTGAATACACCACCAGTGAACACACCACCAGTGAACACAACACCAGTGAACACACCACCAGTGAACACACCACCAGTGAACACAACACCAGTGAACACACCACCAGTGAACACAACACCAGTGAATACAACACCAGTGAACACACCACCAGTGAACACACCACCAGTGAACACACCACCAGTGAACACACCACCAGTGAACACACCACCACTGACTCTGCTTGGCAGCCGCCCCACAGGACCATTACTCACTCCCCAGTACAGCTTGTTCAAAACCAGAGTTCCCATTATTTTCAGAACAATTATCAGAAACCAAAACATGGTTCCTCTTTTAAATATTGTGTTGGAACAAATGGACTTGGGGCTGACTGAGTGTCAGTCCTGGGGGGGGGGGGGGCGTGGTGCTGAGAGGAGCACTAATGAATTGTTGGTTTACTGGCTGTGATGGGTCTGTTGACAGGGACTAAAATAAAGACCAGAGCCAGCCTCACTAGTCAAATCTGTTTCCAGCTTGTTAGAAGCTGGATCCACGACCACCGATGTTCACCGGGAGCAGACCCACCGTCACCTGGATCCCCTCCACCGACCGACCATTGGTGACTGGTCAGTCGCTCACAATGCAGGCCAGTTGATGTCTGTAATTAGTTTTAATTCCATATTTCATGCGTACTGTATGTCCTCCACCATTCCAGCGGATAGAACTTCATCTGTGGGGTAATTCCAGGTACGAACGCGTGATGTATTGCCCTTTGACCAGCCATTAGACAGGGGACAGTGGATACCCTATAAGCGGCCCTTCCCATGGAGAAGAACCTGAACCAATCAGATCACTTCACTGATGCCCAGAGAGGTCGCTGAAGTTAACCCCACCAGAAGTTGGCCTGTAAACACTCCAACTGTAGCTGGTGACTAGTTAGCCATCATCAGGGTTTGTCTACAGCTGTGTCGTGTTTCAGATGTTCAGCAGTAGAAGCTGACACGTCTGAAGTCACATGATCAACACAAAAACAAAATAAAGTGAGGATTTGAAAGCATACAAAACTGTTCCTGTTTAACATGTTATATTTATCATTGTAGAGCCAACACGGATAACAGGTAATTAATTTTACTTTGTTCCTTTAGAGGAGGACCTGCACAGAGAAGCACGTGTGACAATCAATGAAACAACTCAATGCTATTGATTCCAGAACTCTATGGTGTCTTAATTTAATCCCGAGAGACGCCGTTTGGTTCAGATTACCCCGATGCCTGTTAAAGTCATGCAAATATGATGATTACCGCCAAGCTTATGCAACATTTCATGTTTATTAGGAGTCTTTAGATGTTGTCTCTGTGCTCATTAAATTATATCAGACTTAGTCTTTACAGCAGCTAACGGCAGAAGAGTCCAACAAACGTCTTTGCCCGGAATCACAAGCAGAAACAGATATTTATGCTCTGTGTGCAGACCTATAATTATTTCTCTCTGTTTTAAATTACAGCAGACATAAAAACACTGAACTCATTCTGGGCCCAGTGTAGAACCTCAGGCTATTTCTTTAACAAATAAAGTACATTCATAATATAATTGCCACTTTCTCATTAATGATGTCGGGGTATCCAAATGTTGGTTCTGCCGTATTTGAATGACTGGCCTGATTCTGGAAACATGACTGGAGGCCAAACGGGTTCCCGCAGTGGGTTGGGGCTCGTCGTGCTGCGCCTCAGTATTCGATTACAAACGGAGGTGGGGGGGGGGGGGGGGGGCTCTGTGACACGTCTGATGCTCCGCCCTCGCTGGGTTTGGACTCTGTCTCTGAATAAAAGCTGCATGATAGGGACAGAAGAAGTCTGACACCCCACACCAGTCACACCAACGGGGTCCAAACCCTCAGTGTTGGAGTGACTGGGAGGCTCTGGTGGATACGGTTCAAAGACAGGTAAAGAGTAATGTAAAAGTATAGATCAGTCCAATATAGAGTATAATAACAATAATTAGTAAGTAAGCGCTTATTAAAATAGTAATGATTAAACCTGATGCAATACCTTCTCTTCATGAAAAACAGTTCGCCAGTTTATTCAAATTATATTATTGATAACTTTCTGTACACAAATTGACCCATCATTGGGGCCCCAGCAGCACACAAGACAAATTTCTAATCTAATCTAATGTAGTCTAATCTAATCTAATCTAATCTAATCTAATCTAATCTAATCTAATCTAATGTAATCTGGAGAAGTTTTACTGAACAGGTAAATCTCCTGTAACCCATGAACCTCACTAAAGTCTGTAAACATGTGCTGACATTCTCCTTAGCACACAGATTGTGTCTTGACTAGTCTGTAATAATCTGTGCTACATTTTAACACAGCAGAAATAAAAACCTGTAAAAATACCCAGAAGAAAATATAAAGCAGAAAACATCAGAAAACATCAGGATACATTAGAATACATTAGAATACATTAATGAAGCTGTTTTAATGCCTTTGTTTCGTTCTTCAGTCGTTCTTTTTCCACTACAAAGATTTAGTTCAAAACCAAAATCTAAATATCACTTTTATTGCAGTTTCTTACAAGTGGGACGCGTCGCTCTGAATTCATTAGAGCAAAAACAACAAAACAATCAGTTCTAAAAGTCCTAAAGAGGAGCGACTGCATTCATCTGGTGTGACATCAGAGCCAATGAGCGTTACAATGACCTTCATGTAATCGGTGTTCAACATGGAGTAAAGGCTGGCCATCCTGTCTCCGTGTGCATCCGACCACAATAAGTCACAATGATTGCATTTTAATGCGGTGTGAAAAAAGTCTCGGCGTTGGCACGCGGCGCTGACAGAGACGGATGTGTCCACGGCGGAGACGAGTCAATCAGCGGGCGGGCCGCTGCCAACAGCCTGTTGACGCTTGTGTCACAGCTGGACCGACCGGGCACTCTCCTCTCGTTCCCTGTCCCTCACATCCCATAATAAGTCACACCTTGACTATGTCAGCTGATCAGCACCTGTGCCTCAGCACCTGTGCTGCAAGTGCTGCGGACGAACAACAGTCTAACGGTGTAGTTCTTGTTAGAATAGAGACACATGACCTCTGCAGCCTCATTGGAGGGAACGCCACCCATAAATCTTGATCAGGTGCTGAACCCCACTAATGTCTAAATAATGAGTTTGGCTCACATTCAGGCTGACGCACCTCAAAAATCACATCCAGCTCATCTTCTGTCACGGACACGACCAGATCTCCTCCAACACGTTACCATTGACTAATCATGTGCTCCAACACGTATGTATGATCCAAGAGAATAGGAGGAATTAATTCCTTCAGTATTTTAGAGCAGAACCCGCCCGCCCTGGTAAAACCCAGGTAGGTTCCAGGCTATTCTAGTCTGGGGAATGTGGTAGAATGTTTAAAATAATATCATAAAATACGCACAGACAACAAACACGGACGTGTCAGAGAAGTGGAGTCGTAGAGGCTACGTGACCTTGATGTTAGGCAGAGTGTTCCTGGACTCAGATGAGTATTGACAGTAGACTTATCATCATACTTACACAGCGTGTTTTGAAGAGACGACGTATTAAGGTCAGTTCGACATGCAGTTGGTTTGACATGCGGTCAGTCGCCGGTGAATCCAGTAACCGCCCACCATGTACACACAGGAGAGCCCGGCAGTAAGACCTCGACACAGACTTCAGTTGAGTTGAGTTCCAGCTCGACTCCCGGGATGTCGTTACCACAGATCTCGTTACATAAATATCTGTTGACGTTGTTTGTCGGCATCATCGATGACAAAGTTGGACTTCTACCCCACCTATTGTGACGGCTGGCGTCACGTGTGTGTGTTGGGTTGTTCCCTTGCTCACTGTTTTCTGTATTCTCATCGTGACATACAGATCAGCCTGTGCCATCGCCTGACGGTGATTGGGGGAGCGCACCTGTTCCCTCTCCTGACTGGCTGCATCAAGGACTCCCCGGGTATATAAGATCCAAGATGGCAGTCGTTCTGGGGCAGCAGGGCAACAAGCCACATGCTGTTATGCATCAACTGTTTGGTCTAGTTGGACACCAATTTGTTTGATTCTTTACCCGGTAACACAATGTATGGTTTCAATTGACAAATAAGTATTTTATACTTGTGTACTTTGTCCTGTCTTAAGAAAACCTCTCTCCACCACAGGAACTTTGTCCATAAAGTTCTGAATGTGCTCTCGGCAACTTTTCGCCCTCCTGAGGAGTTTGATCGGAGCCTCTCAGTCTGCGAGGTGAATTTTTCAGAGGGGACATGGGGTTACAGAAAACTGTAGTTGTAATGGTGCTTACACGCCAGCTTTCACTCCAGTGCAGAGAATGATGAATCACGCTTTACCACAGCTCACATGGGCGGGGCTGCACACCATCAGTCACATGGGGGCAAAGGCATAGAGGTGGGCCCATCCAGACCTGTGCTGAGAGCTGACTGATGGCTGATTGTGATTGCTCTGCCCGGAGGCCAACCATCTGTTAGCACCAGCCCTACAGGACCTACCGCATCACACGGCTCCACACAGTGTTGTGGATTGGATTGCACTGCACATGAAAATGGGATTGTTAATATGAACCACATTGTTATGTCTAAAAGTTGAGGCAGTGATATTAATGAGAGGATGACACAGAGGACCAGAGAAACACCTTGATCAGTCAGGGGAACAGGTGGTTCTCCTCTCAGCCGCTTTAACTCCTGGTGACTCCGTTCATCGGTGTCAGAACAATGTTTTCTGCAAAGAAAAGAAACAGATTATTCTGTGTGAGTACCGTCACTAAAGAGGAGGCCTGAATCCTCTGTGACATCATCAAACGCAGCCGGTGGCTGCTGGGAGTATCGCTGCTAAATGGGACACAATTTCATATCACCACTCCTAGTCAATGAGAAGTGATTGTTTAATTCCAGACTACTTCTGAAAGTCAGAACTGGTCTCCTTCACTCCCGCACACTAAATGAGATCAATTATGTGCCGCATGTCAGTTGGAATCAGTTGGAAAAATTGCCATATGCTTTGGAATCAGCACAACATTACACAAGAAGCATTTAATAATGCAGGAGCACCAGATACCTAGAGAGGCTCTGACTGCACCACTTTGGTTATTTCAGCCAACCCACGTGATTTGAACAAAGTGTGGAACATGATGGCTGTAGAAACTACCAGAGGTCAGAGGTGAGAGCTGCTGGATGTATGCAAACTCATATTCTTGTTGAGCTGTTGGCTGATGGGAGATCTTTTACTGCGGCGCTGGGTTGCGTCGTGATGTTCCACTAGAGGAAGGGCAGTGTGAGGGTTCAAGCTGCAGGAGACGAGTGTCTGCCGTGTTTAACATCCGTATGGGGGGGTTCACTCACCTCCGGTTCCACCTGCTATGCATAAACTATGACAGGGAATGAGCCTGGAAAGTCTGGAGTGGCTCCAGGACATTTGTAAGATTTAACAGGGTAGTCAGAGACTGCAACATCCTGTGACACCCCTGACTGACCTTCACATTTTTGTGCCTCTGGCTTCCTCAAAATGTTGCTTTTTTATTATATCTTATTATTTATGGTAATGTAAACGTTTCTGAACCCCCCCATACTGATATTAAACCACCTTCTATCTGTGTTACCTTTAAAACCCTCTGATAGACTTTTAAAACACTTTGTGTCTCATGGAAAGCACTAGCTTTGATCTATGGTCTTACACTGGCCTTCTTCCTCATCTTTCTATCTTATCCGGTTCCTGAGTGTGCAAAAGTTGAAATTTGACCTTGACCTAGTTTCCTCAAGGTCATGTCTAACTAGTGTAGATGTTCTGTTGCCATGGCAGCAGGTAAGTGTTCAGTCATGGAGGAAGTTGTTTGTTTGTTGACGTGTGATGAAATCATTAATAAATGTGGACACATTTAGTCCGATAGTGTGTCTTCTTGGCAAATGATGTAAATAATTGGCAATTTGGCATCTGTGCAACAGCATGCATGTCTCTGATAAATACATTTACATAAATATTTATACGGAGTCCGTTTTTTTTTTAATTGAACAGTAATGCTGAGCAGGAAACTAAGAAAAAAGATGTGGAAATGTTCTTCATATTCATAAAACCAACTGCATCTAAGAACGTTTAGTTTAGATAATTAAAAAAAGGGTTTCTGCCAACAGGCTTGAGAGACTGGTTTATATATGTAAAGAACCATCAGATGACCTCTGTGATCATTTGGTTCTATACGTATGAAATCTGATTTGAAACAGCTGTGTGAATTTAAATAATCACTAGTCAGGAAACACCCGAGAGCCACAGCTCAAACAGATGATCTTAAATAACCTTAGACCTGTGTGGGGATTGAACCCACAACCTCCTGAACCAGAGGGAACCAATGGGAACCAGCCTCTTTATCCACTGAGATACTCAGATTGAACACTTCCATCAAGAGGTGGCGAAACTCATTTCAGCAGCTCCTCCTCTTTCAGCCCCTCCATTAGGAGGCGCTGTTGCTTAGCAACATCAGCAGCTGGAGCTGATCAGTATTGATTAGTAGAGGTCCTTTCAGTCAAATCAGAAACAGTGATGGGAAAATGTGTGTTTGGAGTTGAAGGAGAAACAGAACCAGACATTTACATGACTTTTTTTTGGTAGCCATCACCACCAGAGTGCATTCTGGGATGGGACCGCCCACCAGAGGAAAAGGTTCAGGTTCATCGCTCCTCAGCGCTGAAGATGGTTCAGTGGATGAAGATGGTGACTTGATGCCAGGAGATGAATGAATGAATGAAAATAATGTTGGTTTTTAAAAATAACACGTCAGTATGGTACAGGAAATATATCTAAGACAATATTTTTTAATAATACGTATTTGGATTCTTATTTGCATCTTCCAGCAGTGAGTTTAGCCAAAACTAAAAACGGTTCTCTCTTATGTTTAACTACTAAACTGTTTCAGACTCCCCACTACGACCGTGTGACGTCATTCGATGAATCTCATTGGCCCAACACTCTTTATTCTCTCCCGACTCTTGACTCTTGATACTTTTCATTAGAACTAATTGATTTCTTCTTTTCTTCTGGAGAGGGGGCATAAAAAATTAATATCTTCAAATATAGATAAATATAAATAAGCTGTCTGTCTTACCAAACTGGGTTTATTAAACTTACCTCAGGAGAAATTAGAGGAGAATTTAAAAAATGAGAGATAGGGATGATGGTGACTTCTTGTCTTTAAGGTAAATTAAAAGTTATAAACATAACATACTCCAGTCCTACTCTGAGACTTATTTGTATGCAAGTTAAACCTCAAAGTTAGAAGGAGAAATAACATGTTTTTCATGGATGTTTGTGGCTCATTACCCTTAAGCCTGGGGACAGTAATCTATGAGATTACAAATAAGTGGGTCTTACTGCTGGAAGGCAGGATCTGTGCGTTTTTGCGTGGGGAGACTGAATTTGGCAGGCTGCTGTCAAGCCAGTGGATCAAAGTCCTTCTCCCACTGCAGTGGCTCATCACAACAACAGAGAATGGGGGGGTGGGGGGAGATAAAGGGAGACGGAGATCTTGGAGGACGACAGCTTACGCTGCTCATGGTTGGCTTGCTGTGCACACTTTCTCCACATTTTAGATCCAAAGCGCATACTGAGCACAGCTCGATAAAGCACTCAAGTCAGCGGGGGGGGGGACTAGATGTGCTGCCAGTGTTGGTGCATTCAAACATTGTGACGGTGACACATGGACACGTACACAGTCTCAATGCAAAGAACAGGATATGGACGACGAGCGATATAACCGTTCAGATCTGCTGCCCCAGTGGAGTGAGCGTCGCGTTCCGTCCCCTGATGTCTGGCGTCAGAGCGCAGGATGAGGTTGTACACACAGCCATTACCTACAAGGCTGACGTCTGCTTCATGTTTCACACACTCTTCAAACCTTTGCTCAAACTGGTGCACCTATAATCCATCGGCTTCTCCTCACGCAGCTGCAGCTTTCTGAGGACGCGTGCTAGCAGAACGTTCTGCGTCTCCCCAACGGCGTTTTCCACGTGACCTGGTATCTGTAGACATCAGAATGATACCGCAGCCTAGAAAGGGAAGCAGATGCATGCAGACAATACAGAGGTGTAGTGAGAGTGTTGTACCTCAGCAGAACTGAGACAAAGACTCAGGAGCAGCCGAAGAACGGCTGACAGTCAGAACGGGAAGTCTTTAATTTGATTCTCAGTACATCATAACACCGGATCCGTCGGGCAACTTAACTCTTTTTATACCTCAAAGGTCCACGTTTGTGTGTACGTGTGTGTGTGTACGTGTGTGTGTGTGTGTGTGTGTGTGTGTGTGTGTGTGTGTGTGTGTGTGTATGTGTGTGTGTGTGTGTGTGTGTGTGTGTGTGTGTGTGTGTGTGTGTCTTCTCCTTGATGGGAAAACACCCAAAACCTTCTGGCAACAACAAATGTCACTCTGACCTCATCCTGTCTTTCCGGCTTTACACAATCGAGTTCTTTGCTGCCAAAACTGACCTGTCTCCTGGAGTTGTGTAACTATTTATTACTGTATTTCAGGTTTGATAAAGCCATATGTTACTTCCACCCCACAGAGGTTTGATTGAACCTCTGTGGGCTGAAGCACAAACTAGCATGACTATCAAGGTGGCCTGAAGGAAACCGATCAACACTGTGGTCCAGGTGCCCTCCAAACGGCAGAATGGGGGCATGCTGTGGCTAAGAACAAGTCAGTCACGACCTTTAACCAGAAATCACCACTGAACGACAACTCCTGTGAGTTTTATACGCTGATTGTCATCCCAGAACTGTGCAGTCTCACAATCTGAGTCGGCAACGGCTGCAATAAGAACCCAACGGCTCCGGCCCCGTGCTGGTTTTACTGTCCATCACTGCATAAAGTTTGATGGTGAACATATTATCATTTGCTTTTTAACTGTTGAGTAAAAAGACAAGCAGTGAATCTCTATCAGAGGACACACACAGCAGACACACACCGGCCCGACAAAGAGCATCCACCTCTCTACTCAGGACGTGAGGTCCATTAGAGACGATCGAACCCCAACTGAACCGCACTGAGAAAGCTGCTCGGATGGACCAGTGTGTAATATGAGTAGACATACAGAAAGAACACACAGCAGGGCTTTTAAGTCCACACCCCCACCAAGGCTCTGCCATTTGGCTCCGTTTGTGGAAGACGTTTATTCTTAGTTTTGACAGACATGAGCTTTGCAAAGTTTTAAGCCACTTTCAAGAATTCCCAGATCATGCCATAGTCCATCGTGTGAAGGTTCATGTAGGAGAAACAAAGACAGAGAATCCAAACCAATCAAACCCCTTTGGCAGAGATAACAAACAGATTGAGATGGGTTATGTGCTACTGCTTTGTATTACACCTGTTCCCACAGTACCTGCTGCTCTGGCGTCTATGTCAATGGGTTTTGTGCAGGCTTCACATTAAATATCGTACTATGGGCATTGGGCCAGTAAGGCTGCAGAGTCACAACTGTCAACGATGATGTAGAGAGGACAGTGTGGCTGAACCGTTAAAACACAGCGAGAGTCCAAAATATATGAAGCCTACGCAGCAGCTGCAAGCTAAGCTGATGTGTTTCCTGAACAGTGGGAGAGATGCCTCGTGGCACAAACAGATAAAGAAGCTGCACAGAATGTGTGATGGATGGAAGAGAAGCCAATTTCATGGGTGTCATGAATGTCTGCTTCATGCAGTCAGTTTTTTCGGGCCCATTATTGTGGCACAGCTATTTACAATGTGAGTGGAGATGTGTGAGGATGAAGTTTGATGTTGATATGTTTGACTGGGCTCGACATGCGCTTCAGTTAAACACAGTGAAGGGAATGATATACAGTAACACCGTTCGTTTGGCTGCTGAGATTAGATGCTGATTAAACCACCTGGAAGTTTTGGAACTCTAACACCTTACTGTTTGTTCACGGAGTACCAATACTGTCAGAAGTTGTTCGCAAAAGCGGAAAATCAAAGTGTTAGAGAGTAACTCAAATTAAAATTACATTCAGTCAGAGCTGTAAAACAAAAAGAACAGCCATTAACAAAATTACTCTACGCAGCTGTATGTCATAACCCAAGTCTCCAGAAGTCCTAAGATAAAAACATTTTCTCCCTCTTCAAGAAACCATGAGGAAGACAGAGCAGACAGAGACAGTAGAGATAGACCAGATAGACCAGAGATAGACCATTCTAGTTGACACACCAGGTTTGGTGTGCCAACTAGAATAGCAGAGGAGCTGTGTTCAGGGTTCACATCCTGGTCCTTCTGAACAGCTAATGACCAGAGGAAACATCACTGCTGCAGCCTCTCCTCACAATGGAGAAGGTACTCCACGTATGACTTTGAGTATTTAGCAAGAGGACAATGGATCCAAAGGGACGAACACAAAGTCTAATCCATCACTCTGAGGACTCTACATCCACAACATCTACTCTTAAGGAATACACACGTCTGATTATGAGCCTCCTCTCTATGTATCCTGATCATTCACATGATTCTCTACAGCGTTTAAACTGTACCACAGGGTGGTGGCAGTCAGGCCTTCTGCCCTGGTTAGCACTAATGTGCTGCAAGATATTCGGGAAAAAGACAAAAAGTGGATAATGACTGCAATGACTGTCTGCATATCAGTTTTGATTAACGTCAGTCTGTCAATATTAATAGTGTAGAGAAGGAGAGTGGAATTAGAGGACATTAGCTCTGTTACTCTCTGATTTGAAAGCTTCGAGGGGTAAAACACGCTCAATAGGCTGATCATTAAACAGTGAAATGAATTCAGGCTGAAGCTGGATAGTTAGCATTACATTCATTTTATTCTGCCCTTTATTGTACAGGCAGCATGAGGCGGGGCTGATACCCCAGCAGTAGGGGTAGGTCATGCTGGTCATGTGTCTGTGAAGTCATTGATCAGTCAGGTTTGTCATGTGATGGATACAGTCAGCTTTTGTAAAGAACTGAAATACATTCAAAATATGTTTTTATGGTCCCTCAACTACATTAACCTTGAGGCTCTCTGACAGAGCAATCATGGAAGGTGAGGAGATGATGAACAACCAGTGGAGGGAAGTTCTCCTGAGCCACGTTCAGAGACATTCTGTAAACTCTGAATGGAATAGATTGGGATGCACCACAACACAACATGTGTTATATAAAGGCTCCAGTCTCTGGGTCCTGCCCGGAGTTTCTTCCTCAGTGAGGGTGTCACGGTTCGGCGTGGCAGTGCTGGTGTGTGGCAGGGAGGGGCCAAGCTGGTGGGTGGAGCCACGGCTCCACACCTGAAGCTCATCCACACCCCCGTTCTGATCGTGCACACCTGAACATTGTTTGGTGTTATTGTCTGGAGGCTTTTTAAGCCAGGGGTTTTGTCACAGCCGGTGCTGGTTCGTTTTTCTGAAGTTTGGTCCTGGAGTCTGTTTTGTTTGTCTGCCCTGGTCTGCCTGAGTCTGGTTTGCTTCTTGCCCGTGTAGTTGTTAGTTCTTGATTAAAGGTGTGAACAGAAGCGGTCTCTTCGGTGTTCTGCATTTGGGTCCAAACCCCTACCCCCGTGACAGGGAGTTTTTCCCCTCCACTGTCTCTTACGCTCTGGAGGGTTCAGTTGGGTTTATCTGCCTGTAAAAGTGCTTTGATATGTCTGACGTGACACACAGATGGAAGAACTGGTCCAGCACTGAAGGTGGGCAGTTGTTAAATCGGATTGTCCTCCGTGATTTGTGATGATGGAACAGAAAAGTTCCCTATCACGTGTGAAGATTGTTTCTCCACTCCACACAGCAGTCAGCCAGAACATTCATGATGCGTTCCTGATTCACGTCCAGATCAGCGACTCTAAACCATCAACGCATGGAGTCTAGGAGACTTCTGAAGACTCCTGCAGGGTAGTCCTGTTGGATCAAGATCTCGGTGACAACTCGACTATGAGGGCATGGATGGATGGATTAAAGGATGGCTATTTGGGCTGCCCAATGGGACCCCGGCGCTCCTATTGGGCATCGGTGAGCGTTGGGGTCACATGACACTGTCAACGGTACGTCAACGGTATCTACGGCAAACTAAATACCCCACCCACTGACACGTACTCAGTGTTGTTCACTTCTCCTGTCTCCTGTTAGTGGTGATGAAGGCTGGTTGGTGCACCAGGTACTGCTGTGACGACCAGTCAGCGATCAAATAGCTGTTATGACTCTATACATGATCTTTTTCTGCTTTTGTCTAAATTAACTAATTGTGGTGCTTGTCAGGGGGGTGTCATGTCTTCATGGGGGTGTCATGTGACTGTCAGCATGTTGCTATAATGACATCATGCTTTAGCTGTTGTGGCACGTTGGGTTTTGAGATAAACTGATGGACGAGAATCAGAACCTTCTTCATGAGATCTGATCAAAGGTTGATTGATTGATTGATTGATCAAAGAGCTTCCAGCTGATGGTGCTGCATTGATCAGAGTGTTAGCATGAACCAAGGAAGTCTGACTGCAGGAGGAAAGGTGTGTGTGTGAAGCTAAGCTACATGCTAGTGCTCCTCTAAACAACAACAATGTACAAGGCTTTTACATCCAATTATTTTAATGGAAAAGGACACAAAAACAAATCTTATTAATGTTACAGCAGCCGTTATATCTGAGCACACTTTAGCGTATGCTACTGAAGGTTTCTGACAGTCTTTTTGCATTTTCAGTTCCTCCATGGAAACGTCTCAAAGGAAGAGGAAGACTAGACTGTCTCAACACGCAGGCAAGTAATAAAAGCGACAGCTAAGTTGCTCATAAAGTCCCATTCCTCAGACAGGAATCCAGAGATCCCATTCATTTAGTCCAGGCTGGAGTCTTCATCCCATCTGCAAACTGCGCAGCCTCCCAGCACAGATATTTTTACCGTCAGCTGTTTTATGGTAATGAACTCCTTGTGATAGAACATCTGCCTATTGATTTTCGGTTCACAGCGTGCGTCTTCACCACGCTATGCTGATCCTCTGACAAAATGTGGCTCCACCGGTTGCAATGCAGTTATTGATTTTGTTTCTATAAGAACCGGTCCTCAGTAAAATTGTTCCAAAATGTCACAAACCCTTCAAAACACAAAGTCTGGATCTTTCAGCCCTGATGAAAAACAAGAAGTTGCAGACTCTCCACCCTCATATCTGCCTGTTAATACTGAGGTTTCATGTTGTTTTCCTGTTTATTTGCTGTCATTATGTGTTTGTAAATATGTTTATCACATTATTGACAGTCTGTGGACCAAACCTGTCACTCCATTGATTGCACTGACTCATCACACTGGTGTTTTTCATACGATTACTTTTGTGTAGGTCTTAAAGGATCACAACAGGCAGAAAGCAGCCTGGCCTCACCGAGTCCTAAATGACAGGACGCGGCAGTGGGTGGATGAGGTGGGAAGGTGGAGCGATTTGATGCATGTGAGGCTCCACGGGATAAAATCAATACGCTCAGCCCACGTTTGACTTAACAGCTCATGCCAACCGCCTGTAAGCAGGGCCAAGACCAAATGTCGCTACGGTTTGTTATCATCCCCGAGGCCTGATTTTTTTTAGTTAAGCACATCGCCTGCCCCGAGAACATTCTCTGCTCCTCCCCGGTTGAGATGGGATAATATTATTGAGGTGGGTGGCTATGATATCGCACTCCCCTACCATTTTATTGCTGTCAAGCTCCAGCAAGTGTCAAACTGTGTAAGCGCTGTCTGTGGGCGTTCTGTGAGTGCCAGCTCAGCTTCACTACATGCTTGAGGAATGCTCAGACAGAGGAGATAACACATTTTACTTCTTGTAGGCTGCATTTATTCTTTTATGTTTCATGGCAGTTGTTTCTTTTTGGGTGTAATTATTTTATCTTCTCTGCTCCAATCCAAGAGAATAAGGAGCATCAATCAATCGCAGTCCTTCTGTCTAGAATCATTATTTTGTCAGATAGAATTTGAATTCATCAATATATTTTGGTGTTTTTGCAATTTTTTGTTTCCCTCATTTTAGTGGAAAAATATCCATCTGGGACAACTGTGAATAAGTAGATTAACCAGAGTGTAACTTAAGCCTTATGAGAATGAGAAATGTTTCTCAGATTGCTTTTGAAACGCATCATGTAAAATGTGCATTTTGGCAGATTGTGTGTATGTATGTATGTATGTATGTATGTATGCTACTACATGAGTAATGCCAGAGAGAGGGGATATATGGGGCGAATGTGGGACCAATGGATGCTTCGAAACCCACAATCAAGGCTGACAAAGAAACAGCTGTTAGCCCAGTGTTCCAACATCCGTAACCGAAAACTGCTGTCACAACTAGAGATCGATGAAATACTACAACAATGCTACGGCAAGGGGGAGCCAGGACGCCAGGTCAGCGGGGGGATATCACCCCCCCCACAATCCGAGATTGGGTACCAAGCCCCAAGAGACATAGACAGCCTCAATACAAGAGCTGCTGACCTGAGAAGGAAGATCGTGACCCAAATGGAAACCTGGAGCCTCCGACAAACACCGAAGCTAAGTTGTCAAGTACCTTCAGAAGATCTGCTAGAAGATGTGAATGCTGCAATAAGAACCATCCCCACAGGGAACATAACTGAGACCAACAAGCTGATCCACAGTACAGCAACAGTAATCCTCGAGATGCTGGGATATAAGATCAACACAGGGCATAACAAACAATACCCTCCATGGAAGATAGATAGATAAATAGATAGATAGATAAATATATACTTTAATGATCCCAAGGGAAATTCAGGGACGGTTAGAGGCCAAGATAAAGGTGACACGGAGAGAAGTCATCCAGCTAGCCGAGCTACAGAAGGGGAACATGGTGAATAAAGGGGCACCCAGGAAATACAGCAAGCTCTCCATACCTGAAGCACTTCAAACTGCCAAACAGAGACTAACGGCTCTGGCTACCCGACTGAAGCGATACACCAAGGAGATTGAGGCCAGGAGAATAAACAAGACCTTCTCCACTCAACCAGCAAAGGTGTACTCTCAGTGGCAGGGAAATAGCATCCGGCCAGACCCACCAAGAGCTGAGGTGGAGAAATACTGGAAGGGCATATGGGAAAGAGTAGCATCACACAACACCGATGCCCAGTGGCTAGTGGACCTGAGGACTGACCACAGCTGCCTCCCAGAACAAGAACCAGTAACCATCTCAATGGCAGACATCCAAGAAAGAGTGTCAAAGATGAAGAGTTGGTCAGCACCGGGCCCCGATATGATCCATACATACTGGCTAAAGAAGCTGACAGCACTCCACGAGCGTCTAGCAGCACAGATGAACCAGCTGCTAAGGGATGGGACGCACCCAGAACGGTTGACTGAAGGCAGGACAGTCCTGATCATGAAAGACCCACAGAAGGAATCTACCCCATCCAACTACCGGCCAATAACCTGTCTCATACAACATGGAAGCTCCTGTCTGCCATCATGTTGTCTCCTCCTCCTCCTCTTCCTCCTCAGGTTTCTGCTGTCTAAGGCATTCACTGAGCAGTTCATCTGTTGGGGCCATCTTCCTGATGTACTCTTGGATTTTTGATGTCTCATCCTGGACAGTGGCCCTGATGCTCACTAGTCCTCGGCCTCCCTCTTTCCGCTTAGTGTACAGCCTCAGGATGCTGGACTTGGGGTGAAACCCTCCATGCATGGTGAGGAGCTTTCTAGTCTTGATATCTGTGGCTTCTATCTCCTCCTTTGGCCAGCTTATGATCCCAGCGGGGTATCTGATGACCGGCAGTGCATACATGTTGATGGCTCGGACCTTGTTCTTGCCATTCAGCTGACTTCTCAGGACTTGCCTTACTCTCTGGAGGTATTTGGCTGTGGATGACTTCCTTGCGGCCTCCTCATGGTTGCCATTAGCCTGTGGGATTCCAAGGTATTTGTAGCTGTCCTTGATGTCTTCTATCCTGCCCCCTGGTAGGTTGACCCCTTCAGTTCTGATCATCTTGCCTCTTCTTGATACCATCCGGCCACATTTGTCTAATCCGAATGACATCCCTATGTCGTCCCTGTAGATCCTGGTGGTGTGGATCAGTGAGTCAATTTCTCGCTCATTCCTGGCGTACAGCTTGATGTCATCCATGTAGAGGAGATGGCTGATTGTTGTCCCACTTCGGAATCTGTATCTGTAGCCACTCTTTGTGATGATGTGACTGAGGGGGTTCAGGCCTATGCAGAACAGCAGTTGTGATAGTGCATCCCCTTGGTATATGCCGCATTTGATGTTAACTTGATCAATTGAGCAGTGATTCAGAATGGTACTGTAGCCAATTATTGAAGAAAACTTTGTGTTACTTATCACATCACAGCTTGTGTGGTCTATTATGAGAACACAGAGATATGAAAGCTGTGTGAAAGTTATTAAAAAACTTAATTTCTGTCTTTATTATACCTTTTATTATACTTTTTTTCGGTTTAAATTGGCATAGTTCTGATATTTGTGCCTGGAGGTTAACACCTTCAGGGACACCTTTTGATATGCAACTTCAAAACTATATTAATCTTGTCCCTAGATAACAAAGCATTCAGTTATATACCATCCTGAAATGTGCTTTTTAATATCAGAAACACTCAGAAGTCACTTTTGTCGACAAAAATGAATATTTTCTTGTGAATGTTATTGGTATTATTATATCTGCATGATAGGATAACACAGAGGCTCACATCTCCATGAAGGTTTGAAGGTTGGGAATAAATGAAGCTTCAGGCTACAGTAGAGATGACACAGTGAGCAGAACAGCCTGTTCCTGTGAGCACAGAGCCAGCAGGACGAGTACAAAACCGAATCACTCCATATCAATCAATCTGACAAAACACTCGACTTAGAATGACTCTTACAGGGAAAAAATGAGATCACGCTGATAAAGGAGAATGAAGGAGCAGAGTGAAGGCCAGGAGGGCAACCGCAGTGAACTGAGCTACAAACAGAAAGCCATCCTTCCAAACTAGTCAGCAAACACCACTAAAAGCAGTTAACTTCCATAGATACAACACTGTCACCATGCATAGGCGCTAATGTTGACTCTCATTACAACGAACCAGTTACCAATCTGTTCCGACCTGTCAAAAACTCATTTTTGTTACACTACAGACACTTAGAGACTGTTTTGCACTGCACTCGTGTGTAGATAATATGTACTATTATTTTTGGCACATCCCCTGGTGAGCTTGTCTAGTTAATGAGTTTATCGTTGTTAATGCAGCGAGTCACAATTAGAGATGGAGTTAAATCCAGTTCGTCCTCATCAGACATTCCCTCAATGGTAATGAACAAGAAAAAAATAAGAAGACATTATTTTAGAGTAGAATTTTAGTTCTGGTCATGTCTAGAAACTGGGTTAATTGAAGACGTCTTCCCAAAGTCCACCGTAAAAACTGAACCAACCATACGTGAACCATGTTACCATGAGCATCAAATATAACACACATAGCTTGAGGGATAACACTTTTAACAGGTTTCCTCAGTGAGTGTTTCTGTTTTCTATGTTATATTTCTTTAGAACTCCACCAAATTCAGCAACTGCAAGCCAGCAGCACTGGACTAGTGTTCTCCAGGGAGGAGAGCACTGAAACTTATCCCATAACTCTCCTACACTTCACAGGTACGTGTGTGTGTGTGTGTGTGTGTGTGTGTGTGTGTGTGTGTGTGTGTGTATAATCTCCTTGGGAAAACAGGAACATTGGTTTTCCAGGAAAGCACCCAAGCTTATATCCATTGTTCGGTAATCATGTGTCACCCTAACCTTATCCTGTCTATCCGGTTTTACACAACCAAGTTCTTATTGCCAAAACTGACTTTTGTTTCCTCTGGAATTGTGTCACTATTTATAACTATTTCAGGTGTGACATGCCCATACATTATTCACCACCACAAGAACAACACAATACTTCTGTTAAACACCAATGCCAAGGATGTAAACAAGCCACCCCCTACCCCCACTAGGTAAATCAGATCACAATGTAGTCCATCTGCAGCCCACATACATCCCTCTGGGGAAGAGGAAGCTTTGTCACAGGAAGTCAGCTGAAAGATGAACTGGGAGACCTGCTTCATCAGGTATTCAGCCTCAGTCTGCGGGTGGGGAGGGTCCTGTCTTTGTGGAAAACCTTCTGCATCGTCCCTGTGCCTAAGATGGAAGGCCCATCTGAGGTCAATGACTACTGACCAGTCGCTCTCATTTCCCACATTGCCCCCAGGTTCAGGGTTCGATGGACTCTGTCAGGCAAAATGATGGAGATGAGAACAAAAAGGAATTGAGGCCCAGGATTTATTTCAATACTATCAGTGAAGCAGAGTCTTTTCAAGCTTCTTTATAACCAAATTTCTGCATCAGTCAGGAGGGTTATCATTAAGAGACAAACAATTCCCATGTAAGAACTAGTTGTAACTGATGGACTGTGTTTACCTGAGGGTGGCCTAGCATGGCCACAGTCCAGTCCTCTTGTGTACACAGCATGTTGGCTCCATTTGGCTTGAAGCAGCGTCAAATCAGGTCTTTCTTGGACAGGAAAAGCAGTTGAGTGGCTGTGTACGTCAGGATAAGAGTACTGGCAGTCTGGCTTTTGTGAGATCAAACCATTTACAGCTATTATTTTATTATTTGCATTATGGTGCTAGATTACTGACATTCACATTCATGTAGTTTAGGATCATAATTTGACTTGGGTTAATTACTGGATAATACATCCCGGTTCAAGGCCGTGATGTATTGTAGTTGTCGGTGTCCACGTGTTCGTTCGTTCGTCGACCAAATATCTTCACAATCTTTGCAGATAGAAAGAGGAAACAAAAAGCACATTGAGCAAAGGGGATAAAAATTAGATGTTTACCTTGAACTTGAAAAAACCAGTTCAAGGCAAATTTTGACTTTTGTACACTCAGGAACTAGATAGGATAAACTGGAGAAGGTCAGTGTGAGTAAGACAATAGATCAAAGCTAGTGCTTTGATGTACCTATGCTTTGATTTATCCTGACCTCCAAGTTGGTCAGGGTAAAATTTGAGTTCAGAGACCACAACATCCTTTGACTTACCCTGACCTACCCTGAAAGTAGGTTGGGGTAAAATCTTGCACTCAGGGTTGTCGCGGGATGTTGTAGTCTGAGTGCCTTGTTTACACTTACACCCGGAGTGAAGAAACAGTGGTATCTCAATGCTTTTGCTCAGGAATACATTAGTGTTGCATGATAACAGAAGTGGATTAATTTTGTCCCTAATATATTCCATTTTGTTAATGAAGAAGTTCATGAAATCATCACTACTGAGACCTGTGGCAACTGAAGGGACAGGAGACCTGGACTTTTGTGTTTGCCTAGTTACAACACTGAAGAGAACACTTGCTCTTGTTCTCCTCTATTAGAACACAAGCTGATCCAAGGTGTGATTAAAGCTAGGAGGGGGTTCCTTTACTTTTTGGGGAGGTCAGCTGACTCGGACTGACATTTGTCAGTGTTTTATCAGTCAAAGGTAAAAAAACAAGGCAGTCAAAGACTGCAACATCCCACGCCCTATCCTGACCTTTCAGGATAGGACAAGGTACCCTGAATGTAGTAGCTGACTAGTGCATAGACTAGTGCATATAGAGAAGTCCAGTGTGAGTAAGACCCTAGATCAAAGCATTGATCTAGGGTCTTACTCACACTGGACTTCTCCTAAGTCTTATCCGGTTCCTGAGTGTACAAAAGTTTGAGATTTGACTTTGACCTGCTTTTCTCAAGGTCAAAGTCATTAACTCATTTTCATCCCCTTTGCTGCCTGAGTCATGTGCTTTTTGTCTTTCTATCTGCAACAATTGTGAAGATATTTGGTGAACGAACGACCGAGATGAACACACGAACACTGACAATCACAATACATCACCGCTTTGAAGTGGGATGTTAATAATCTTCAAAGAACAGATTGTTGTGAAGAATGCATGGTTATGGGATGCCTAACATCAAAGCTTTATCAATATTACTTGATCTTTTGATGTTGAAAAGATCAAAAGATCAAGTATATCACTATATATTTGCAAACGAGTGGCAGTTGCCACTCATTTAGCAGTTGCCACTCATTGGATTATGGTAATGGTCAGCTGCACAGTTGACGAATTTAAGCCAGCCCAGGCAAAACCCCCAGTCAAGGCTGTCCAGGCAAAACCCCCAGTCAAGCCTGTCCAGGCAAAACCCCCAGTCAAGCCTGTCCAGGCAAAACCCCCAGTCAAGCCTGTCCAGGCAAAATCTCCAACAAAGACTGTGCAGGCAAAACGTCCAGTCAAGCCTATCCACGCAAAACCTCCACTCAAGCCTGTCCAGACAATACCTGTAGTCAAGCCTGTCCAGGCAAAATCTCCAGTCAAGCCTGTCCAGGCAATATCTCCAGTGAATCTTGTCCAGACAGACTCTCCATCTCATCATGAAGAGAGGGACCTTGTGAAGGAAGCCCCAAAACAGGAGGTTGTTGTCGGAAAGAAGACACCTGTAATTTTGGACAATTGCAGCAAGGGTTTTCACAAAGTCCCTGAGTCCTTCGTGGAGTGCCTGGAAAAGCAGCCTCAGGAGAAGAAGGAACACAAAGAGCTTGTGAAAGAGTTCCTATCGGATAAAAAACAGAATGAAATCCTCATGCAGCTGAGGAAAGAATGGCAGAAACTGAAAGCGGAGTTCCAACAGCTCCAATCCTTCAGACGACACAAAATAAAAATCATCCTCAGGAATAAAATCAGTAAAGCCTTGGAATGCCTGGAGAGTGACATAAACTTATTTGAGAGAGGCACAGAGCTAAATATTTCAAGGCTGTTTGTCACCACACATTGCGCTTACAAATTCATCAGAAGCAACACGTCAGCCTGAA
This sequence comes from Antennarius striatus, assembly GCF_040054535.1. Classification (NCBI taxonomy): domain Eukaryota; kingdom Metazoa; phylum Chordata; class Actinopteri; order Lophiiformes; family Antennariidae; genus Antennarius; species Antennarius striatus. Next base: position 909,103 of record NC_090780.1, on the reverse strand, counting down.
CATGGTGGACATGGCTTCGGTATCGGAGACCTGTCTCGCCTGAGGCCATCTATGAATCCATCATTCACACTTCTTTCCTCTACACACATTTCTCTTGACACATGGGTTTTATTTGCATGCTTTGGATTCCTCCCACAACCAACAACCCCTAAATATTCAATAATGCAGGAGTTTCAAACTCAATTTACCTGCTGGGAGTAAAGTCTGGGGGAGATTGGACTATATCAAGTAGTCCACAAGAAAAGACTTTCCAGTATTCACAAAAAGGTACAACTGATCCAATTCTGGCAGCACGACGGTGCAGCGGGTACTGCTGTTACCTCCCAGTGAGGAAGTTCCAGGTTTGTTCCTTTCTGAATAGAGTTTGTAAGTTCTCCCCATGTTTGCAGGTGTTCTCTCTGGGTTCTCCAGCTTCTTCCCAACCCCCAAAAACATGCAGTTCAGGTGAATTTTGAACATTCCAAAAAAGCAGTTGAAGACGAGATGATCACAGTCGTCCCATCCATCCATCCATCCATCCATCCATCCATCCATGGATGAATTGATGGATGGATGGATGGATGGTCCAATCCCCCCAACATACACCAATATATGCTGTGAGTGCTGTTGCCTCACAGCATGAAGGTTAAATTCCTTTCTATGTAGAGTTTGTATGTTCTCATGTCTCCGTGGGTTCTCTCCGGGTCCTCCGGCTTCCTCCCACCTCCAAAACATTAACTTCAGGTGAACTGGTCAGTCTCAAATTGCCCATAGACGTGTGTGCATGGGTGGTTGCTCTCATACACTCCACAAGATTATGCACACCACAAGACAGCACAGCAGTCACAATGAATACAGGTTACGGGTTGGTACACAAGGAAAAAAAATACCCTACAGAGACAGGGTTAGAGGTTGATGGGCTTCATTTTCTTTACAAAACTAAGCAACCATCCAACCATCCAACCAACCAATATATTTTCTGTAATCAATGAATAAAATAAAAACAAACAAAAAAAGTAATTAGGCAATTCCAAAGAAAAAACTGACAAATGACAGTCCTGTAGGACCCAGATTTAAATATTTTTGTAGAAACAGTTTTATTTGGAACATCTGATGCCATTTTAATTATTGATTATGTCATTGATGAAAAAGTTAAATCAAACTGCAACATTTGCATCAAGACTCGGAGGTAACAAACGTAGAATATCACAGTAGTCAGAGTTACTCTCCATAGCTCAAAAAGTCTCAGGGTGACTGGGCACCTGTCAATCCTCATCCTTAGTGGACAGTATTTAATGTGAACTTTTGACATCTGTATTTACTGAAAATATAATCCAGTCTGGACAAAGTGGCTCTACACCACAAAAATTATATATATAAAAATCTTAATTATAATTGCTTTTTTGGTATCAATTGAACGCTGCCCTTTATAATAAATGAATCTTGTTAGTCATGGCAGCACTAGTGAAATGATAATGGGCTGGACAACACCCCTGAGATGCTAACCACAAAGTCAAAGCAGGGGAAATGTAATTCAGGAGTCAGCACTGCAAAAACTGCTGTGTTTAAGTCTTAAAACGTCTCAGATATTTACACCTCTACCTCTACACCTCTCAGAAATCTACATCTCGTCGTGGGCAAAAAAGTTTTTAAAAAAAGGTCAAGAGTAAATTTTTCAGTTTTCTCAACCTTTTCATTATTGCCATGTGCATGATGTGAAAACCACAGGCAGGATGGAACGGGTGGAGGAAAGTGTCAGGTGTGATGTGTGATAGAAGAGTTTCAGCTACAATGAAAGGAAAGGTGTACAAAACTGTGGTGAGACCAGAGATGTTGTTTGGTCTAGAGACAGTGTCACTGAGGAAAAGACAGGAGACAGAGCTGGAGGTAGCAGAGATGAAGATGCTGAGGTTCTCTCTGGGAGTGACCAGGATGGATAGGATCAGGAATGAGTCCATCAGAGGGACAGCACATGTTAGAGGTTCTGGAGATAAAGTCAGAGAGGCCAGACTGAGATGGTTTGGACATGTCCAGAGGAGAGATAGTGAATATATTGGTAGAAGGATGCTGAGTTTTGAACTGCCAGGCAGGAGGCCTAGAGGAAGACCAAAGAGGAGGTTTATGGATGTAGTGAAAGAGGACATGAAGGTATTTGGTGTGAGAGAAGAGGATGAGAAGACAGGGTTAGATGGAGGCAATTGATTCGCTGTGGTGACCCCTGAAGGGAAAAGCCCAAAGGAAAAGAAGAAGATGATGTGAAAACTCACCTGAGCCATCCGTGTTTTCATAGTGCGAAGACCTCTCTTTTGTCAGAGACCATCAGATTTCTCGTCATTCCAACCTTTGAGTAAATTCTCTATCTCTTCTTTAAACACTTGCATTCATTATTTGTTTCATGGTAGCCAAAAACAGCCAATTATCCACTTCAGTCTATGCAATCCCTCGAGTCACAACTATGTTTGCTAATTGCTTAAGCTTTAAGGCTAATGTTGGGGATTTTTACTCTGAAGTTTTGTAATATCTGTTTTTTTTCCACTTGCCAGTGAATTCTGTTTTCTTGTTGAGCTTACTCCAACGAGCACAGAACAACCAGGAGAAATATTATGTCTAAGTGTGAACATGAGTGTGTGAAATAGAATGCATCCATGCAAACGAGTTGGTACAAGGACATAGGTGTTTGACCTCCAAATGAATCTTTCATAAAAGAAAAAAACAAATATTAAGTTTGTTGAGCTTTGTGACAAGATTTTTGTGTGGAATATACAGGAAAGCTTCCAACACATTTGGGGAAAAATCGTTCAATCTTTCTGGAATATAAATTATCATTGAGGAACGGTTGAAAATCCCTCAGGAGCCAGAAGCTGATGTCTGGATTTTGCATCATGCAGCAGGTCGTAGCTTAAAGGTCTACGAATGACTAGATATGCTTATTCAGGACTGAATCATTTATAGACAGAAATGGCAGAAAAGTAAAATTTTGACGTTATTTACTTTTTCAAAGAGCTGATATATACAGTAGTATATGTTACACCCCCCCCCCCCAATGCTCCCTCTAGAAAAGTCTCTATTTCAATCCATCCATTCTCTTGACAATCAGTCTCTTGGCAGTCTCATGTCTGCTGGAGCTTATCCCAGCTGGCTACAGGTGAAAGATGGGGTTCACCCCGGATGAGACGCTAGCTCATGCCACAATCACTCATATGAACAATGTGGTGTGACTAGACATGTTTCTAGAGGTGGGAGGAAGCAGGAGAACCCAGAGAGAACCCTTCCAGGCACGGGACAACATAAACTCCACACAGAAAGCATCAAAACACCAGGAGGCGACAGCACTACTCAATGCGCCTCTCTGCCGCGCCCCATCTCATCCTCTCATGACTTTATCGTGCTCAATTAATAACTGCTTTTTGTTTTCTTCTGTAACCTGCTAGAGCTGAAGCACACCTTCAATACCATCCAGCCCAGCTACTGCAGGAGAAACTGGCTCCATGGACCCCCACCTCGTCAGCTGGATCACCAGCTACCTGACAGACTCCAGTATGTTCGTATGGGGGACTGCTTGTCATCATGGGGGTGCCACAGGGGACAATGCTCTTCCCCACTTCCCTTCACCCTCTACACCACGGACCCCAAGTAAGACTAAGATACATGCCACACTCCAGTGACACTGTGGTGTATCTGGGAGGGTGAGGAGGGAGAGTACAGGAGAGGGGTGATGGACCTTGTGGCCATCTGTCTGTCGCTCTCTCTCTCTCTCTCTCTCTCTCTCTCTCTCTCTCTCTCTCTCTCTCTCTCTCTCTCTCTCTCTCTCTCTCTCTCTCTCTCTCTCTCTCTCTCTCTCTCTCTCTCTCTCTCTCTCTCTCTCTCTCTCTCTCTCTCTCTCTCTCTCTCTCTCTCTCTCTCTCTCTCTCTCTCTCTCTCTCTCTAACTTAATAAATATGGAACTTCTTCAGTCTCAGACTCTGGCTTAATGTTTCCCCTTTACATTCTTTGGAAAGATGGCACAGAATGAAATTGAATTTCATGTGACATTTGAATATCAACACATATTGAGTACAAGTACAGGACACAAAATAAAGATTTATGTATTCATGTATTTTATGGTCCTCTCAATGCTGCAATTGTTTTCTGTATGATATTAAAAACAAATCTACTTTAGTTGATGCTTCTGCAGTATGAAGGCTGCACTGTGCCATGCTAGCAAGACAGATTTATCTTTACATTTTATCAATATATTAAATTGATGTTTTTAATGTTGGACATTTCATGAGATGTTCACAGACTGAACCTGAAATAACACCACAGCGTTGGTGGTTTCAGTGTGAACTCCCACAATCAGAGGTGTAAACCAGAATGGAAGACTGACCTTTCCACACTCAACATAGATATTTCCAGCACTGTGGCCTTTGATATCTCAGTCTTGCAGTAGTTGTTTCGTTTTCAGCCCCATTGCTACCTCTGTATGACGGTGACCGTAGTGGTCTAATGATTTGTGGGAAAATGAATGAATGAATAGCATATTCTTTACACATTGCACAGAATGACAAATCCTTTGGACTGGTCTGAGCTAATGAGTGATCAAGGAAGGAAGCTGGTGTCCAACTCAACGCCACTGGTTTGAATGTCGCCTTCGACAAGACCCCTCCTGCTGTTACAGTTCATTTGGTTCTCAGCATGATAACTATGATCCTCCTCCTCACAGCCACAGATCTGAATTTGAATATCAAGCAACTACAGATGAGGATCCAGTCGGTATCTGAGCAGAAGGTGACATCTCTCTGATCCGTTGATGAACCTGATATCAGTTGAGTAAAGGAAATCCAGAATTTTTGACACTGAATAACACTTGTCTTGATTTGAATGGATCATGAATCCCATCCACAGTTGGCAAAGATTGACTTCCAAAGAGACACTGATGGGTTGTTTGACGGGTTGGAAGTCCGCTGGTACTAGAACAGTGTTAATTGGACTGCAAGGGAACAGATCATTAGCAGGTCACCACTGAAGGTTTGTTTGACGTTTAAAAAGAAGTAGTACTGGACGTGCTTTTAATTCATCACCATTTTGAGCACAGGGACTAAGAACAAAGGCTTGTCCACCTGAACTAGTAACCTGTCTGAGCCAGTCTGTCCGGGAGGACATCAACATGATCACACTGCTCAACTTATCGGTTCATTTCAGCTAATAGTCTTTCTTCATCTCTCTCCTTTCCCTAAAGGTCATTTCTTTCAAATGTTTGACAGTCTTTCAATACAAAGTTTGTGCAGCTTCGCCCCAGAAATGTGCCGTTTGTCACTCCTGCAGTTCCATTCAGTAGTTAGCACTCGTTGCTATGTTTCCTATAAAAATGTGTAAGCTAGCATTAGCTGAGTTAAATTATCCACAGTAAGGATATTTGCTCTTAGCGGGTGGTGCTGATCCTGTAAGATGTGCCTCTTGTCAAACTGAATGAACGTCACATGTTCACATGACAAGCCTCATGTTCATTACTCTGTTTTATTGCTCAGATCACATTTGGGGAGGCTGATGGTTCAAATCCGTCTTCAGTTAGAGATCTCCGTATGTAGTTCTCATCCAGAACTGCATCCAGGCCCACGCTGATATGTCCTACCACAATTCATCTGTGCTGCCATCAAAAATCAACTCACTGCATTTAAACTGAAATGGAAGCAGATGTGAAGGTGTGTGGTTCTGCTGTGAAGAACAAATGTCCATCATGAACAGCTGATGATTCACATCATTCTGACCCGTCCTCTCCGGTCCGTTCATTTCACTATCTTACCGATTCCAGCAAATATAACAGAACACAGGACATGAAACCCAACCCGACCGTTGGTTGGTTGTTTGTTTGTACATTGGTTGGTCGGTTGGTTGGTTGGTTGGTTGGTTTGTTCGTTGGCTTTTTTTTTGTTTTCACATTTGGCGGGTCGCGGGGGTTGCTGGAGCCTATCCCAGCTGAGTTGCAGGTGAGAGGTGGGGGACACCCTGACCACGATGCCAGTGCACCGCAAAGCCACACAAACGACCAACAACCACACACACACACACACACACACACACACACACACACACACACACACACACTCTTAAGGAGACATGTGGACTGATTAGTTCATCTACACAGAGCGGGACTCGAACCCGAAATCGTTTTTCTGTGAGGCGACAGCGCTACCCACTGACCATTCATATCCACGTCACACGGTTTTAAATGACACATGTGTCCATGTATGTAGCGTGTTCAGGATCCGTGGGTTTCCCAGTGATAAAACACTTTGTTGTTCACGTCACTTCCAGTCAGACAGCAGTGTCAAGAGTTGAACTGCAAATTCTGGCATTTTACTTCAGTTATGCTAATTCAGAAGAAACGCGACACAACGCCCATCTGTTCTGTGTATTTGAATTTCACTTCCAAAGGCTTAATATTTATGTAGGTGAAGTATATATTCCTCTGTGCCATCTGTTTCAGGTTATTTTATGATTTTTATCCATGATTAGTCTTTGAATGGCTGGATAGGCCTTTTGATTTGAGTGTTAAGACTGTTAACAGAGCTTCATGGAGTGTTAGCCAAGATACAAAGACAGGGAAACTATCAAATACAAAGAGCATATCTTCTTTCCATGCACCATTCATTTTAACAGATAATTATACAAATAAGATGCTTATGAAAAAATGTTTTTATCGCTTAGGCCAATTTAAAAAAGACAAAAATTGAACAAAATTGTGGCTGATGTTTAAATCAATAGGATTCATGCTGGAAACATTTATATAAAGTCCCTGTAACCTATCTAGTCCAAATTACTCTGTAAGTACATGTCTGACAAAACTCCCTCAATGTGACTATCATATAATGTGGCTTTGTATTTGAGCTTTCAGTACCATAATGGGTGTCATCAGTTACTACATTCTGAGTGCTGAAAAAGGAAATAAAATCCATAGAAACTCAACCTGGGTTCAACCCACCCCCCCACAGCCGAGGCTCCAGGCTGGGATTTTTTTGTTTTTTCTGCAAAGATGCAACTTTCCCTCCAAACATTTTTTACACTAATTATTTCAGGTTTATTGGTAGTTCATTTCTGTTTCAGAGATATTTTGATCCTTAACCCATTTTAACCCACGTTAACAATTTTTAGATTTTTGTAATGATTTTCAGAACATTTGCATAAAATGGGAATACAAACATGTTGGAACTTCCAAAACTCCTTTATATCAAGTAAGAAAAGAAATACAGGCTGTCCTCAAACGAGGACACTGGGGTGATATGTATACATTCCATCCAAATAAAAGAATATTTCTATTTTCAGAAAACAATAAATATAAACGGTTTCTACTTAATAAAAACTGACAAATTAAGAAAAAACACTTAATTTAACATGTTCAGAAGCTGCTCATTCCTTAGAATGATATGGAACAAACATTCAACACCTAATGTTACATTACTATTTTTACAATTTGTTCTTTGGTTGAGGACATTTCCTGTTGACTTAGATTCACGCCGCCAACGCCGTACATTCTTCATTGGTTGTTCTGTGTCATGATTTGTACCAATTGAACACATTTGTTGTCCATCCGTTTCACAATGGGAATTTCTTCATTGTGATCAAACCTGAAATCACACGTTCCTCTTGGTTCTTATTTCATTGTATTTGATTCCTTCAGTGGGGACTCACTGATCCTGTTTTCCCTCATTGCTCCCATGACATTGGATCCCAAAGTCCTCAAATGAACAAATGATCCAAGTATACATTATAGGAGAATGGGTTATCTACAGCCGAGAGCATATTCAGCACCGCCTTAGACCCGAGCAACAAACCGCTGTCTTCTTGATCAGCAGACTCTTTGCCAATACTGATCAAATCTGTAGCAGTATCCTGACACCCCACACAATGCCCCAAATTTATACCCAAATCAAATTGGTTTGCCCCGCATGAATTGCTTGACAGTGTCACGTACCTAATAGCACACAATCATTTCGTCAACTGACAAATTCTCCTCAAACACTCCAGATTTTTGGAAGGATTCTTGAAGCATAGTAATCAGTGGCCTTATTTTATTATAATATTATTTATCGTAATATTTATTTATAACTTAAAATATATTTCTATCAGAGTAAACTAAATGACAAAAAAATGGATATACCAACTATGGTAATAAAACATGTAAACACTTATCTCCACTAATTCATGGAGTGACTTGGACATTCAGACAGTAACTCCTAACTGTGGTACACTTGGATCTCTTGTGTACATAAAAAACTCCAGTAGTGAATGCTCAGCAGCGCGTACAGCTCTCACATCTCACGTATGTTAGTCACTTTACAGGTTTCAAACGTGTTACCTTCAAGCTTTTTCCCTCCTTGCTGTGCAAAACTTGTTTAGAACGATATATGAACATTATTTCATATTAGAAGTATGAAACTCGTTATGGTTTGAGCTTGTTTCTTCCAAATGAGGCAGCGCTTCTTCCGATGCATATCGCTTATGTAAAGCCCAGTGTCCTCATTTGATGACAGGAAAGTTTACGCCGTTCGATAGCCTACAATTGCAAGCCTATTTCAAAAATAAGAAAGAAAGCCTATAAATCAACCCTTTTGGACACTAGTCGCTGAATAGCAGCATACGCAGATCAAAATTAAAGAAAATATTGGTAATCATATTCATTGATCTATTGAAGGGGGATTTTTGTCAAATTTGCATGGAGTCTTTCTTGTGCTTTATATTATATAAATGAGAATTTTGCATCATATATTGATGAATCAATATGTTGTTATTACCCTCACTTCATAAGGTTGTTCTATAACCAATCCTTGTCATTACTTTCATAGTTTTTTATGCTGTCCTCAAATGAGGAGGGTGGGTTAAGATGGGTGGTGGTGCAGTGCATCGAAAACAAAGGGATAGATGATTGCTGATTGCATTTGGGCGGCACGGTGGGGCAACGGGTGGCGCTGTCACCGCACAACACGGCGGGTCCGGGTTCGAGTCCCGCTCTGTGTGGAGTTTGCATGTTCTCCCCGTGTCTGCGTGGGTTCTCTCCAGGTTCTCCAGTTGCCCCCCCCTCCAGAAACATGAACTTCAGGTTAATTGGCCGGTCCCAAATTGCCCGTAGGAGTGTGTGTGTGTGTGTGTGTGTGTGTGTGTGTGTGTGCGTGCGTGCGTGCGTGCGTGTGTGTGTGTGTGTGTGTGTGTGTGTGTGTGTGTGTGTGTGTGTGTGTGTGTGTGTCATTTGAACAGGAGGGACAACACTCTGTATAACAGCTGTAACTAATATCTCTTCTTAACTCTATAATGCTAAACAATGCACACTGTGGGCTTATGGTGAATTTAAAAAGATGCAGTTAAACACTTTGTTTGTTGAATACCTTAAATATGCATCAGCCTGCATAAATCATAATCTAAATTAGACTAGCCAAGTGTGGGATGAGCTAATGTACTTTAGAATTTCCATCACTATTCTAAATTGGTCATTTTAAGGTATGTAGTGAGATTAGAATGTACCAATAACTCTTCCTCCATTCACGCCTCAACATCAGCTGCAGTCATTACCTTAGTCAGGACATTACCAGCAAGGTGAGGTGGGAAAAAACAGATTTCATTTGTGACAGGTCTTATCTGCCCTCTGCTGAACACATTTGCAGGTAAGGAAGGGTATGCTAGATTAGTCAGTGCATCATGGGGAAGATGAGTGACAAGGGCAGCTGCCAATAACCCTGAGCCGTATTGAAAATGGAAGATTTCTCTGCAAATGCAGGAGGAACAAACTTGTTAGGCAAGTTGACTGTCCCCAAAAGGATGGAGTCTGAAGATGGCTGAGAATTTACTTTTTTTTTTTACTGTATTATGTATTTATGCTTATTGGTGACATTTCCTAACCATGGAATTGTGAATTTTAATTTAATTTGATTTAATTTGATCTAACCCTAACCCATTAAATAATGATTCAGTACTATAATGTAAGAAATTAACTAGATTTTTATATTTAAAATTCAACTTTTGTTATTTTGCTATAATTATTTATAGCAAAAAAGTGTAATCTCAAGGTGTGGATTAAAGGGAACAAAATCTGAACTGTCATTAGTATCAAAATGAGTAATCTTGAGAATATTAAAAGGCTTTCCTTGAGTAGAAGTTTTACATAAATATATTAAAAAATAATTTTTTGGCACCTCAACATCACATTATTTAAACTACTAAGAAGCATTGTGTGGAAGCTGGATCTATTCTTACCAAAGTGACTCTTTTGTGGAGACGATGGGTGCTGGTTTGTGACTATAGGAGTGTTGTGAGCTGCGTTGGGGTGAAACCGATGGCCAGCGGGGGAGGTCCCAGGTCGGCAGCTCATCAGAGTCCATGTGTCGAGGAGCAAAACGGCATTTCACTCACTTTCTGCCGCGATGTTGTGGAAGTCGATGGAATAACCAGTTACTCACGTCTTGGTATGAGTGTGAAGTCAAAAGGACAAAAGCCTCCGAGCTGCCTCCCCCCCAGGAGATACAGGGTCAAAAATGTGACAGAGCCCGTCGGACTGGGAGGATGATGTATACCACTCAGAAACACTCAGTGGGGAAAGCCAAGGGCTGTTTGAAGGTCAGGCAGCACTGGACCGGGAAAGGACGATAGGTACAGAACACTATTCCAGAGGAGTCATTCTGGCCTCAGAGACCATAGTCGTCCAAACGGGCAGGTCAGGGTCAGTACGGGTAGAACGGTAGCTCAGAGAGTCCTGAGTTGTGCCGAAGGAGCACCATTCTGCGTTGACGACAAGCAGCCACAGCCTGTAGAGTCTCTGCTTAACAGTTAATCTGATTAACCAGGGTGTTGGATCCTGTTGACTGGTGTCAACGGCACCAGTCAACAGGATCACTGTTGGCTGGGTTCACGTTGGCCAGATAGTTCTGTCACGCTTCAGACAAAAATGATGGAACCCTAAAGCACGACAGGAGAGTAGAACTGACATGCATATTTAAGGCAAGAGCAGAGATAAAAACATCAAGTAATCAGTCCAAACAGGCAAACAAATCCAAAAAGGAGCAGGCAGCAGGTAGAGTCAGGGTATCAGGCAGAATCAGTACTTGGTGTTCAGGCAGAAAACAGTAATACTGGAGAGTAGGGTGGACACTAGTAAGGGTTGAGCAGAACAGATGTAAGTGAAAATGTATTGAGAGGTGGGTTGCAGGTGAGTGAGGAAACAGATGAATGGGATGAACTTGATTGAGTGGAAGGAAGTGGAGAAGGTTCTGCAATGACAGGGAATGTAAAACACTAAGAATAAAGGGCATTTAAAATATACTTAAGTGTTGACAGGAGTCATGGCAATTTGAATGTTAACAATGACACTTGTATTTGCACCAAATTTAGCTCTGTAGGTCCAACAGGATCATTATTGGTCAATTCTTTTCATTCTCAATACTTTCTCAAGCTAACTTAATGGATGAAACCCAGCTACCTTCATCCTTCAAGCCCCAAAACACCAGGAGACTAATTAAATATCAGGCATGTCTTAAAGATGCATGAAAGACTTCCTGCTCTTCAGTTCTGACAAGATGCATGGTACATAAGAAGAGAGGGTTAGAAGACAAGAGAAACCAACCCAGAGAAATGTTGAGGCTGGAGAATGAGAAACACGTTAATTAAAGAGGTACCCTGTAAATATAACAAGCTCAATACAAGGGGTAGAAGCTAGGGGGGAAACCAAGATGATCTAAACTGTTTCAGCCAGGGTTTTCTATCAGTGACAGGGAAATGTCAACACCTGGTCAGACTCAACAAGAGCTGAGATAAAGTACTTGATCCACGTACATGAGCTAAAGAAAGTAATTCTGCTCAAAGCATGGATTTGACTGTAAGAATGTCGTCTAATGATATCAAAGACAGGCAAGATGATCAGAACTGATGGGGTCAACGACCCAGGACAGTTACAAGTCCTGGTTGGTTGATTCCAGAGGTTAATGAAAACCAGGCAAGGCGGTCAACCAAAGCTAAATACCTAAAGCAGGTAAGACAAGTCCTATTAGGTCAGCATAATGGTGAGTACAAGGTCCGAGCCATCAACATGTATGCTGCCAGTCATCATACATCCTGCTGGAATCATAAGCTGGCCAAAGGAGGCGATAGAAGCCACAGATGTCTAGAGAAGGAAGGTCCTTAACATGCACGGGGGGCTTCACCTGAAGCCAGCACCCTGAGTTTGTACACCATGCAGACAGAAGGGGGCTGAGAGTGGGGTGGAAGAGGGCAGACAGCATTGTGGGACGAGCTGCTAAATGCCAAGTACCACTGTCAAATAAATGAGGGGCTAATATCCAAAAGACCTACCAATGGCTGGACAATGCTGAACCAACAGACAGCCCAGAGGCACTGATCATGGCAGCACGAGAACAGGCCCCATGCACAAGTGAGGCAGTATCAGTGCAGATCACACATACGGTGCAGAGATGTCTCTGAAATGTTTCAGTGGACTGACGAACGTCCTCTGGCTCACCATTAGACATAGTGTTGTTGGAAAAAGAGCAGAAGAATGTCTCTGGTTATAGTCCAAAGAAAAGCTAACCTTCAAACTTCCAGGCAAAGGTGTAATGAAGTTCAACAAAACTCAAAAGGTAAAAAAAATCAATGATTTTTTTTTGTATTCAGTCACACAACCTTTTGACAAATAGAAGATAATTTCATGATTAAAATTTAAAATCTGTCACATTTGACCAAAGCACAACAGAGAGTTGGTGTTTCTGGACAAAATAAGATGGAGAAACAAGTCTTATATATTCATTCTTCCACATTTCCCTCATTAGACAAAAAGTACTGAACCCAACATTGTGTGGTGAACGAGTTTGGTCTTCCTGCTACACATGCGTTCTAAAATGGGTTTGGCATGAAGCAACACTTCTGTTACCTTAATGGACAAACCTGCTGGGTTTGGTTGAGGAGCTAAAGCGCACACAAACGTTTTAAGCCTGGTGCATCTCATCCAGATGCACATGAGAACGTTCTGCACTGGAGATGCTGGAGGACGTGTCCCGTCTGATGCCCTCACAACGACACCATCCACATCAGCAGGCATGTGGAAATGACTGGCCTTGGCAGAGGTTTGTGCACTACTAGTGTGGTCTGTCTGTGTGTCTGTCTGTCTGTTTAGGTGTGTTTGTCTGGGTGTGTCTGTCTGCCTTTGGCAGGAATGACTTGTCTTCAGACGGATGACCAGAACCCCAGATCAGTGGGAGTTTTTTGAACACTACCAAACAGTCATGACAGAGTGTGATCCTGTAGGCTGGAGTCAGGGTTCACTAGTGTCCTCTGTGTTGTGTTTGTTTTGTGTGAAATTTATTTCAGTACAACATCAACTCAAATTGCTGAGAATCTTCTGTCCTGTTTAATTCACATTCATCAGGTATCAATGTCATTTTAAGCACCTGTCTCTCACTGTTGCATCAATATTCATTTCCTTCTTACCCTCGGATCGCTAAAGGTTGATGTGAGGGAACAGAAAGCAAAATTTACATGTTTAGTGATACCTACCATTGAAAAAAATATTACTCAGACTACAAGTTATGCATACAAATACAACTGCAAAATAAAGATCAAGAATGAATCATTATGTGATTTGCATTTTTGGTTATACTTCTGTTAGGTGTGGAAAACAAATCAAATTGATTCATTTCCAGGAAACCCAAAGCAAATGTGATGGATGGATAGATGGATGGATGGATGGATGGATGGATGGATGGATGGATGGATGGATGGATGGAGGGTGTTACTCCATTCTAAGCCTTTATTGGCAAATTGCTATATATGAATTTGGTGGATTTGGGCTGTTCAAATAAAAGTTTATTGACTGATTTATTAGAATAATCTCTTGTTCAACATTTTACTTTCAGCGTTTATCATCATGTTCTTCACAAATAATTTCCAATTACAGACTGAATAGAAAATGTCATGTATCATTACTCAGAATCTATACAGAAAATAGAAGCTATATAATACGATTACAGGTTGAGGTGCAGATCAGGCTCCCCTGTGTCCACAGGACCTGTTCGGTGAATAGCAATGTAGGATGTTTTTGAAAGGAAGAAAACCATCTTGCAGCTCAGCAATGCAAGGCGACACGTCCGGGGTGTACCCCGCCTCTCACCTGGCCAGATGAGATAGGCTCCGACGTCACCCGCGAAGGCGGACAGGCAGCTGAAGACGACAGTAACAGTCGTCTCTTCTTCAAGAACATGGATGAATGGATGGATGGATGGATGGACGGATGGATGGATGGATGGATGGATAGAAACCCTAGTAACCTTGCCTCCCACAAAGTAGCTGTTCATAGTTCTCAAAGATGTGATTGGTTGCCTGAAAGAACATTTGTGAATATTCTCTTTAATTCCTCTCTAAATCTAAATTGCCGTCTCATTTAAATGATGCCTCCTCTTCCTGAAATGACCCCTAAACACCAAAACACAAAAGATGCTGCAGGAGGACGCGGCGCCTCTTGGTAACAGCATCGCTGTCTGGAATAACAGTCTCTTGGAGAGTGTGACCTGTCGGGGCAGAGACACCATTGTCTCATCTTGTCCTCCTCTCTCTAACATCTGTCTACAAGCGTAACTATAATTGGTGGATTAGTAATTCCATGAGCTAATGGCTAATTCCAGTGTATGAAGGTGCAGCAAGCCACTAATGAGCTTTCATATCTAAGAGTATAATTCTTCATAGCAGTTCTCTTTGTTCCACGCTGCAGCGTTGAGTCAGTCGTGTCTCACCAGACGGTCCTGTTGTTTTCCCTTCCATCAGGAGCCCTAACTACAATCCACCTCCATGTAAGAATGGATGTGGTTGCTCTGGTCACGAGTAGCGTCAGACGATAGCTGCAGCCCCCTTTTCTCTGCCAAGGCTGCAAATGCTATACAGTATGTTTCTTTAGCTTGTGACCCAAACATCCACAAAGGAAAGGAAATCAGTTCAGTTATGATGGAGAAGACAGAAAAATGTCACTTTTTATTTACCTGCACAAAAACTTCATGTTTCCTGACCTGTGCCCACCTACATATTCCATGCTATTGTGATCACTATGCTCAACACTTGTGACATCTATTTCACATTCACCGTTTTTGACGGGTGTTTCGCTGTGGACTTTTGTTGTTTGTCTCGGTCGGTGCTGCAAGCTAGCGCACCTGAGCTAGGGAACGTGAACGGCCTGACAAACAGACTGGAGCATCCCCTGCCACTGGATGCTCTAGTTCACAAACTACCGGAAGTTCGAGGAGATAAAACTCTCTCAATTCTCTGTGTGGCGATGTGTCTGCAGTCAGAACAGAACAGGAGCAGCTTCTGGGGCTCCTGGAGGAGGTCAGAACACAACAGGAGCAGCTTCTGGGGCTCCTGGAGGAGGTCAGAACACAACAGGAGCAGCTTCTGGGGCTCCTGGAGGAGGTCAGAACAGAACAGGAGCAGCTTCTGGGGCTCCTGGAGGAGGTCAGAACACAACAGGAGCAGCTTCTGGGGCTCCTGGAGGAGGTGAAACTACTATGCCTCCAGAATGCGGAGAAGGAGAAGTGCATTGTGGATCTGGAGCGGCGAGTGGACGAGCTGGAGCAATGCTCCCCCATCAATGATGTGGTCATCAGCGGCATCAACATCAGGCCCTGCTCATATATGCGTGCGGGGGACGCGGACAGCAGGGAGCCCAGCGAGCAGGAGACACCATCGGTGGAGCAACAGGTGGCCTCCTATCTCCAGAGCAGGGGGATAGAGTTGGACCGGGGGCACATCGAGGCGTGTCACCCACCCAGGATCGCACAACAACTGCAAAAACAAGGCGAGATTCAACAAACCTGGGTAACAAACTGTAAGATCTTCATCAAACTAAATGGGTCACCGGAGGCAGCAGAAGTCTTGGTGGTGAAGAACATAGAAGACCTTGAGCAGGATCGACATTGATGGAGCTTGTGACTCCTCATCATCACAACACCAAACACACCCAGAACACAGACTACACCAAGCACCAATGTGGACATGGACATGTTACAGAAGATCCTTCAGCATCAACAAATAGAACTGTGAGTATCAAGAGCACACCACCACCACAGACACTGAAATAGACCCTGATAATCATTTTCTCTCTGCCATTGTTAAAAACTGTAATTATTTCACCCAAGAACTTTATGAAAACAGTGTAGATTCAGCAGATAGCCTGTCAATAATCCACTTTAATAGTCGAAGCACGTCCACGAACTTTGAGCCTATCAACCAAACAGAAGACATTACAGATAAAAGACAAAATGGCTCACATATTCTAAGTAAAATAAATGAATGAAAAACATAAAACATGGGTACTACCTGCAACATTTCACTCGTCCATTTAGCATCATTGTAGTAACTGAAACCTGGTTCATTGATGACAAAGGTATTGATTTTTGTCTTGATGGCTATGAATTAGGATATATAAACAGAGTAGGCAAAACAGGAGGGGGGGTTGCCTTATACATTCACAAATCTGTTAAATTCAAAGTTTTAACTAATATGACAACAGCTGTGGAGGGACTATTTGAATGTTTAACAGTGGAAATTATAAATGACAAAAAACAAATATCATCCTGAGTTGTGTTAACCGGGCACCTGGTTCAGACTGGATTGGTGAACTGTTTTCAACTGTCAAGCAAAAAATCATATTTATCTGTGGTGATTTTAACATTGATCTGTTAAACCCAACCAAGCACCAAACAGTCGATGACTTCACTGATATAATGTACAGCTTCTCTGTATCCAACTAGAACAAAACCCAGCAGAATGACGTCACATAGTGCCGCAATCATTGATAACATCTGTACTAATATTATGGGAAATCAAATCACTAGTGGCCTATTTGTATGTGACATAACTGACCACTTACCTGTTTTTACTTTGTATAATGGTAATTTCAAGAAAACTAAAGAAATTACGGCAAAAATCTCCAAACGAATATTAACTGATGAAACGATCCAAGCCCTAAACAATAGTTTGGCGCTCCAGGATTGGACTTCAGTGTGCAGTGACCCTAATGGACAATGCTTATCGTACTTTTTTAGACGCCTTCACTTCCATGTATAATAATCACTGCCCTGTAAAAGATCATGTTATGAAGGAAAAGTATCACAAAAGCCCTTGGATTACCAAAGGAATAATGAATGCCTGTAAAAAGAAAAATAATCTCTACAAATCTTTTATCAAAGTAAAAACAAAAGAAGTGGAACAGAGATATAAGAAGTACAAAAATAAATTAACTGATATCTTAAGAACAAGCAAACGATTATACTATCAAAAAAAAAGTTGCATGAACATAAAAACAATATAAAAGGACTGGCTGTTTTCTAAGCAAAATGAAAATTGCTGAAGTAATTTCACTCTTCAAAAATGAAAACAAACATACATTTACTAATTACAGACCAATCTCACTTTTGCCTCAATTTTCAAAAATTTTAGAGAAACTTTTCAACTCTCGACTTGAGAAGTTTCTTGAGAAACATCAGATAATTAATGAAGGTCAGTATGGTGTTCGAACCAAAAGAACTACATCAATGGCAATAACGGAAGCTACTGAAGAAATAACTAACGCACTGGAGCAGAAAAAGTATGCAGTTGGTGTCTTCATTGATCTGAAAAAAGCATTTGATACTATTAACCAAGTAATATTACTGAATAAAATGGAAAGATATGGATTTAGGGGGTTGGCTGGGGACTGGTTAAAAAGTTATTTAACAGGGCGGGTACAGTTGGTAAAAATGGGTCAACATTCATCAGATGTACTTGGCATTGCCTGTGGTGTCCCCCAGGGGTCAGTGTTAGGGCCCAAACTGTTTAGTCTGTACATAAATGATATATTTAACACAACCAAAGTCCTGAAACTCATACTATTTGCAGATGACACAAATATATTTTACAGTAGTGATGATTATTTACAGAAAAGAGCAGTGCGGATCATTCACAAGGTTGGTTTTCTTGAACAACTCATTACCTGTCTAAGCAGTCAAAGTTGCTAAGATTTCATGATCTTGTACAATATAATACATCAATAGTTTTATATAAAGCATTCAACAAATTATTACCACCAAACCTCCAACGATTCTTTATAACTCCATATATTTTTCATTGCCGAGAGCTCAAACCACGCGTAAACGTTTTTGTGTGAAACTCTGGAACAATCTGGACTCACAACACAACCAATGCCAAAGTACTCAACAATTCAAACTGTCATATAAACATCGTCTCTGGTCAAAGTATAGAGATGAGGGTCGTTAACTCAAACTGCTGTTCTGTTTGTTAACATGTGCTCAGTGTTTCTTTACCATCGTTGGTATTTTGTTAATTACTGTTGTTGGCATTTGTCCATTACCATTGTTGGTATATCGTGCCTTCCTTACATTGTTGTGTGGAATTGCTATTGCAATGTGATGATTTCATCGTTGCCCATGGTGACGCCATCATGATGAAGTTATTGTGTGGTTATCCTTGAATGAAGTAGCAGTGAAGCTCAGTGTGTTGATCTCTGAATCAGGAACTAGGGTGGGATTACATACGTTTTCTTCTTCCCACTCCGTTTCAGGCAGAATTGTATTGTTGAGTTATGATCTTTGCTTATTTATTTGTTTATTTAATTATTTTGTTTGTTGTTTGGTTTTTTGTTTGTTTTTTGTTTTGATTTTCCTTGCCTTGCCTGAAAGAAATGAATAACTAACTAACTAACTAACTAACTAACTAACTAACTAACTAACTAACTAACTAACTAACTAACTAACATTTGTGTGTCCTAGGGAAAAGGGATCCCTCCCCTGTGGTTCTCCTGAGTTTCTTTTGTTGTTTCCTTGTTAGGGTTTTATGGAGTTTTCCATGCGGTTCAAGGCTCTGAGGGTGGAGGGTGGTGCTCTGTACAGACAACCAAGTGAGGAAAAGACTTGGCCTTTACTAAAACTTTACAAATAAGGCAGTCAGAGACTGCAACATCCCGCGACACCCCTGAATTCAACATTTTACCCTGACCTACACATTTTTGTGCCTCTGGCTTCCTGAAAATGTTGCTTTTTGTTTCGTGATTATATCTCATCAGGTTTCAGAGATGTGAACCTAAAAAGTTATAGATTGCGCCCTCGTTACCCGTGGTTAATACGTTCCAGGAACCACACGTGATTAACAAATTCCGGAATACAGCGACAAACTATTTATCTTATTATTTAGGGTAATTTAAACGTTTCTGAACCCCCCCATACTGATATTAAACCACCGTCTATCTGTGTCACCTTTAAAACACTCTGATAGACTGTTTAAAGCACTTTTGTGTCTCACGGAAGTCAGAGGCACACTTCAGGACGCCGTCAGCCAATGGAATGCGAGTACGATATCACGTGACTGCCGACCAAAAATCCGCGATGAGTACAAAAGTTGAAATTTGAACTTGACATCGTTTTCTCAAGGTCAAGGTCATCATCTCATCTTCATCCCCTCTGCTGCCTGAGTCATGTGCTTTTTGTTTCATCTTTCTATCTGAACGGTGGTGATGTTTGGTGGACGAACACACAAACGCTGACTTAACAACACATCACCGCTTCAGTGAAGGTATTGTGTCTGGTTTGATTTAGTTTATATGAGATGTAAAACAGTACGTCTTGATTTACAGTAGACTGTGACATTCATGTTAACCAAACAACAGATGTGACTTTGTTCTGTGCTGCAGTAATCATGGATGAGAGGCACAGAAAACTCAATACTGGCCCCCGGGTTAACACATTACCATCAACAAGCGCCACTCTCTACTCGTATCGTATGGCTCCATGGCTGTGTACCATTTCAGTTCAGCAGCTATGTCAGAATGGCATTCATTTTTCCAGTCGAAAAATCAATTTGTAGGGGATCCGAGGGAGCTGGGGAACAAATGGAAGAGCAGTCATTAAAGTCTAGTAAGTTCAGCAGGAAGCTGTTTTCTGTGCTCTCAGACATTACCGACGGCTTCACACCTTTCCTGAAAAAAATACCATCAATTACACTGGAAGACCCCCGTTGATCCTAGCAGAGGTGATTTCTCCAAGACTACACCCCCAAAATGTCAAACTGAAATGATCAGATCTGTCCTGTTGTGTTAGCATTCATCGACTAACACCTTCATCTCAAGGACGAGTTCATTCAGAATCAGATGCTTACCTGACCACCTCCATGTTTCTATTGAGCAGAAATCAAATATTCTGAACAGCTTCTATTTTTTCCAATCTATCTCCATTTGAATTTTCTTCACATCATCAACAACCCTTCTGAACACACACCACCATAGCTGCTACCTCCAGATGAACAGACACTATTGGGACTGGATGTGTGACAGACCATAATTTAATTTTATTACTTATAGTAAAACACACTTTCCATGTTCTGGCCACAGTTACCAGTTTATTGAAGCTGATGTGTTGTCGGTTGTGCTAACGTATTGTAATGTGACAGATGAGGTTTATTAGTCGGTCCCACGATCGCCGCGTCATCTTGACGCTTCCAGTACCTGACAGATGTCCGCTGGTTGCATTACATCAGAGATGGCAGCCCAGCAGTTATTGATTTGATTAGATCATCGATTGGAACAAATACTGTCAGTTCTACCTTCACTGAAGGACCTGTGAACGGTGAGAGACAAGATTCTGCTGTGGAGAGGAATACATGTGACATCCCGTATGGATCGATTTCCTTTCACACGGACTTTCTTTTCTGGCTGCTGTAGGGTGTAAGTCTGTGTGGGGGGGTTCTGTTCAGTCATTTTTTCATGGTGTGAGAGTGATCAGAGCCTTTATACACTCAGTCAGGACACCAGGCCTGTGTAATTACTGCCCAGGGCTAGTTTATCCCACCACTTTCTCACCAGGGGGATTGGAGCTGCAGGGCAGGGGATCACCAATGTAGCAGGTCATTACTCATAAAGGTCTGGACTTCAATATGGACTTAAACCTTTGGGCAGTTAAAAAGGCTCTCGCTTCAATAAAAGAACAAGGATTGCTTATCTGAGGAGGTGGCGAGGCCACCAATCGTTGTGCTGCCGATCACTCAAGGTTCTTCCTCTCATCTATGGGGGGAAGGATTTCTCTGTGTCCATGACCACAAACTGAAGCATCACTGATAAGAGATAAAGTGTTTGTTTAGTCACATGACTTACTCTGGGCTTTGACTACAATAAAGACATGACAGAAATCCAGCTGGTATTCTGAATCCAAATGAACAAACGTCATTCTACATGTTAGGGACAGTAACCGCTAAAGATTGGTCTTGCAGCCCCTGACTTATGTGTAATTTTGGTGATTCAGAGTAGATCAAGGTGGCTTTTGACCCAATTGAAAGCTGACAAAATGAAAAATCCACTTTATTATGGATAGACCACTCTGGAACTGAAACTCTATTATGTAGCATCTGTTTTTACACTCACTACTCTTCTTCAAAGACATTTGGCCTGAGGTGGAGGAGACTAGCTATTCAAACTGTGTGTTTTAGTGTTATATGAAGTGCAGAAGAGGAGGATAGTTTAAAAAGTGTTTCACCACTACTGTCACCTTTTGTCAGGAGTCACCTTTATTCAGGAGCATCATGCACTATGTGAATACTAGGACCAATGCAGTCACAGACTGCAACATCCCGCGACACCCCTGAATTCAAAATTGTACCCTGCCCTACTTGCATAGGCCAAAGATCAAAGCTAGTGCTCTGACCTACTGTCATTGATCAAAGCACCATCTTTGATCTATGGTCTTACTCACACCGGCCTTCTTCCTCGTCTTTCTATCTTATCCGGTTCCTGAGAGTACAAAAGTTAAAATTTAACCTTGACCTAGTTTTCTCAAGGTCATCATCTCATCTCCATCCCCTCTGCTGCCTGAGTCATGAGCTTTTTGTTTCATCTTCCTGTCTGAACGGTTGTGAAGACATTTGGTGGACGAACGGACGGACGGACGGACGAACACTGACGTTACAACACATCACCGCTTTGAAGCGGATGGAATAACACTATACAAATAACCTCTTAAATGAATATAGCTTATGATTATAATCATTATAATCATATGTCTACTTGAAATGAATACTTTTGATTGGTCCAATGTCTTTATAATATGATTCATGATTTACAAATATCAATATAAGTAATCACAACTATCAGTGATTCCACATAACATAAATAAATACCAAAGACATCTAATGGAAAGTAAAGAAAACAGAGGAGAGGTGTAGTAACCACATCCAGTAATGAGTTACCGTCTAGAAATACTTGCATTGTCTTACTCAATAAATGAAGTGTATCACATCTTATATTTCACCATCAGATTTAGTCTGACAGTCCATCATCTATTTAGGTTACCCTCTGATCCGCCATCTGGATGATGATGCAAATGCTTGCAAGCATTAACGGTTTAATTCAGCTGCAAGATGCTCACGTTAGGAGATGTCACAAGCCTTTTAACCCCTCCAAGACATTTTATGAAAGGAGCACAAGAGCAAATAAGGAATGGGTTCTGATCTCTTCCTTAGAGAAAGGAACGCTTCTGGAACAGGCAAACAGGGCTCAGTTTAAAAGAGCAGTGAAACCAACAACAATCCTGTTAAACAGTCGTCACTTCAACTGAAGAAAGCCCTCCGTTGTGACACTTCACCCCAAGAAAGGTAGAGCAAACAAACGGGTCACTCAACATGTCCAAAGAGAACAATGTGTAAACTTGAGGGACACAGCTTCAATGGTTCATCAGCTAAAAATGAAGGACAGACAGACGGATAAATGAACAGATAGATCGTACGCATGAGTAGTCAGACGGACAGACACGTATTAGTTACACCAAATCTTAAAGGCACATACGAACTGCGTTCATTCATGATTGAATGAATGATTCATGATTGAACCGGTTAGGACTTTGTTTAACTAAAGGTCAGAACTACCAGAACACACAGAAGATTAGAATGATGTCATTGGTTACCAGCTGTTCACAGAATACAGTTACCCCTCACTTGTTCACGCTTCAACATGCCCGGCTTCACCACATCACAGATATTTAGTAAGCAGTCACGTGATACTGTACGCGCATGCTATTGGCTGACAGCATGCGGAAGTGCGCTGCGTTCTGAGACTCATGGATCAGGTATCAGTTATAATACAGATGTAATACAGGCAATACAGATAGAAGGTGGTTTAACATCAGTATGGGGGGGGGGGGGTCAGAATCGTTTAAATTACCCTAAATAATAAGGTAAATAGTTTGTCGCTATATCACGGAATTTTCATTTTTGTGGGTGGTTCCTGGAACACATTAACTGCGAATAACGAGGGGTTACTGTACTATAACTTTAGTACAGTACTATAGTTAGTTACGATACCAGTTAACTGGTATAGTAACTAACTTTAACTGGTACAGTAGTGAACTCTAACTGGGATGGTAACTAACTGTAACTGGTGTAACTAAACTGCCTTGCTGTTGGGGGGTGCTCCTCAAGTCTTTGCTGGTGCTACTAACTTCTACATCTGGGAGCACCAGTGCTACCAAGAAAAAAAGTTCCTTTCGAGCCCTGGAGGTACACACACCCACCTACGGGCAATTTGGAACGGCCAATTAACCTGAAGTTCATGTTTCTGAAGGGGGGAGGAAGCCAGAGAAGCCTGAGAGAACCCCCCCCAGACACGGGGAGAACATGTAAACTCCACACAGAGAGGGACTAGAACCTGGAACCACCTTGCTGTGCGGCGACAGCGCTACCCACTGCACCCCCGTGCCCCCCCAGACAGAATCATATTCAGGGCTACTGAAACACATCCCATGCTGCCTCCTGCCCGGAGTTTCCAACTCCTCACTAAGGACAGCACCTGTTGGTTTCCTTAAAATTGCTATAAGTTGCTAAATGACATAATTGCCAATTTTTTTGATTGACAATTTGCATTTTATTGTAATGGACGCTGTAGGAAATAGGAATAACCTCCTTTAATTTAGTCTCATATTGTTAATTGTTAGAATGACATTTTCCACAGCCACATTTGTGTCCTCTGTAAACCAGGCAGGATGAGAAGCTAAAGGTTTATTCAACATAGAGATCTACCACAGCCTACCGATGACAGAGAGTCTCCACACGTCTTTAAATCCAACAAACACAATCAAATGGACATAAAATGTAGCGACACAGTGGACATTTCTCAGTGGTCTTTTCTGGCAGTCATTATCCAATCATGTTCCCTTCAAATGAAAAACAAAAACAAAAACCTGTTCTTCACTTCTGAGGTTAAATCATTCTGAAGAGGTCAAGTCAATTCCTGAACTGGCAGATGTAAGACATGGAGCGACAGACGAACAGGAAATCACCTCTACACGTGTGAAAGCAGTGTCAGTAATGTCAGTGGTGGTGATCGTACTGGGGTGTAAGCAGCTGCCGAGATGATTAGGGAAGTAAACTCACCATAAATAAAAGGAGATTCCACATTTAGTGAAGGATGATCTGATTCTAATCTGTCAGAGAACTCATGCCCACGTCAGTCCCTCATCACAAGACGAGTTTGGCTCCAGTCATGACAGTTGTTGGTGATTTAGAGCCGACTTCTCTGTAATTAACTGGCTGGTTTTCAGGCACTCTCAAACAGCGCTGTTGGAAAGACTGTCTCTGAAATAAAGTGTATATATATATATATATATATATATATATATATATATATATATGTCCCTCTCACCCTTGTGGGGTGGTATCTGTGTGTCATCCTCAAGCTCGGGTCCTCTACCAGAGGCCTGGGAGTCAGAGGGTTCTGTCAGTATCTTAGCTGTTCCTAGGACTGCGCTCTTCTGGACTGAGGCTTCAGATGTTGTTCCAGGAATCTGCTGGAGCCACTCTTCCAGTTTGGGGGTCACTGCCCCAAGTGCTCCTACTACCACGGGGACCACAATAACCTTATATATAACCTATATATAATATAGGTTATATATAATAATATATATATATTATATATAACCTATATATATATATATATATATATATATATGTGTGTGTGTGTGTGTGTGAAATCAAGGTATCTCCTCAGTCTGCCAGAGCTATAAAACGGGGTATCGTCCACAAATGAATGAGTCCTAGTAAGTCACAGGAGGCAGCAGATCAACGTGATAAAGGTTGTCTTTAGGCCTTATTGATGATAAAAAAAAAACAGAAGCGAAATACTTCTAATTATCTATTATGATGTCCCAAATACTTTTTTAAAATACTTTTGACACAGTATTTAACAGGTTTAACATTAGTAGTTAATTATATATTGGAGAGACAGGCAAAGCAGTGATATGTCCTTTATCCTGCTTCAGGATCACGCCGATAGGCTGTCAGAGTCTAGATGCGTCCTAGTCTACACGGGGCGGCGCTGTTCAAGACAGTCACTTTAAGCTCCAGCTAGCTTGCGCTGATGCCACGTTGTCCCACTTTCATGGCTGGCCTTAATCGCTGCCTTTAGCTGAGACAGATTAATCCTGACAGCGCTGACATTATCTCCTGTTCTGCTCTGTGACACAGGAGGGATTCCCAACATCCTGACTTCTCTAGACTCAAACAACACCTCTCATTCCGCTGCATGCTGGTCTGGAGCCAGACAACAACCACGGTTAGCCGTCATGTCAGTACCTCTAGAATGTTTCACAACTTCAAGAATCATAGTTTGAGGTGTGGCGTCGCCTCAGGTGTGTGTGAATAGTAGTGGTATTAAAGAGTGTTAGAGTGTTAACTCTGGCGTCCCAATGGAGTGGACTACTGGCCTTGAGGTTCAATAAACTATTAATGAAACACGTTAACCCCACTTCTCATTGTGACCTCAGTAACCCTGATGAATGTAAATGTGTCAGATGTAAGCAGGGGGTGGAATCCAGGGGGTGGAAGCCTGATTTATCCAGGTATGGAAGAAAGGCTCTCATCTACTGAAGTGAATGCAGCAATATTTCCAGGTAGAAATTACTCTATTATTAGCAGCACAGTAACGGAAAGAATAGCACACAGGAGATAATTTTCCCTCCAAAGCACTGTTAGGTAGAAGTTGCAGAAATTGGAAAAGAAAGTAAACTACTTGAGTACAGCACTTGAATATAAGTCCTGTTTGCCCCCGTCTGCCCGGTGCCTTCATAGCTGACTGAGCATTCCAGACACACAGTGAAATTCAGGCGGCATAAAACTGCTGGCTGATGTATATTTACCACCTTGTGCTGTGGCTAAAGACAATGAACGTCAATGTCCTGCTCCTGCACTCTGGCAACAATTTCAATTAATTATCTTTGTAATTTATAAAGCAGGAGCAGTTTGATGTACCGTGACAGATTATCATCGTCATAATGGAAATTGGTGGATGGCTACCCACTAGAAAATGAATTTTATCAAAAGAATTAAGCCTCTTCCTGTTAACAGCCATGTCAAAGTGGCATCATGTGTAGTTGTTGCACAAGCTGCAGAACTAAAGATACCACAGTGTCATATGCTAATGTGTTAATATTGATGCATTGTGCTGTTGGTTTAACACGACAGACTTGACAAGTTTCCTCTCTGCAGCAAACATTAGAACAGCAGCACCTCTCTGACCTCTCAGCATCCTGACAACAGAAGTAATCACTATTCTCATTTCAGTCTCTTCCAGAGTTTGACTGGTCCATGACCCCCCATGTTAATGTGAACTGGATAGCAGAGAAGACCTGTCACTGCTGGCACTGGAGCCACTGGCATAGATCAAGGAGATCACATGGATGATTGAATGCCATTGGAGGACATGCACAACACCCATATCAAACAGCACCAGTGGGGTTCTGTTCCTTTGTGTTGCACCGTCCTCGACAGAATAGTGATGTGAAGTGAGCTTTCTGAGCCCAACTTACATTGAAAACAAGCAAAAGACACAACTGAGGGTTTGGACCTGGACCGACGGCCTGTCTCTCATCAGTCTGTATCGGAATGCATCAGTGGACTCAGGTTCCCCATTGATAGTAAGTCACAAGTGCTTCAAACCACATTCATGTGCATGCATGTATTGGTAGCAACGCTAAGGTGTGACCAAAAAAAAGACAGAAACAAAAACAACTAAGAACTAAAGTGACAGGATATGAGAGGATTTGAAGTTGAAACATTCACCCGGTTCCTGTTTGATGGCGTTGGTGTGGTTGGATTGAACCGTTTTGTTCATTGGCACCAATTAGAAATATAATAATGAATGTGTTAAACAAAATCCAGTATCACAAGCAGAACCCTTGTGTTTCTTCATTGAATCACTTCAAGTTTGAGACATTGTGTAAACATATAATAATCAATACGCTGTGGGAGCAGTTGGCGTTAGCAACGATGCCCCCAGAGCAACTTCCATTGAAGGTTTGTTCAAGACGCGTCCTGCTGTGAGAACAGCCTGGGGTAGATCCAGAAATCTCTAGAGGGATTTCACGTCTCCATATCTCCCAGGAGGATTTGGAAAGTGTTGCTGCCAAGATGGATACTGTTTTGTTTTTTTGCCTACCAGTGAGTCCTGAGTCTGGATAAGTAGAAGAAACAGATGAGATAACGGGAACTTTCCACGCTGCCCCAACGTCCATTTGTAAACTGACTTGCACTGGTGCAAGTGTCTTAAAGGTGCTCTAAAACACATGACAATGACCATCAAATGGGAACCTTGGGTTATAGACCAGCTTCAATGAGTCACTGACATCTTCTATTAATGTCTGTTTCTGTGCACCTCCATCCCCCTCTCTGCCCCATCGGTCTATTTCTGTCTCCCCCGTGTTGTCTTTCCTACCCTCTTTGAGATGAAGTGGTAAAAGCACAAGACCGCCCACCTTGGGTGAAGGTCTACTCAGTGTATGCTTCTATTGAAAGGCAGATTATTCTGCCAACTGTTGGTTTCCAAGTGCATTCTGGGGAATTGTTGGGTGTCTAGAATTAGTGGTAGAAAGTAAAATTCTAGCGCAGCCTATTTCCAGGTTTTGGATGGAGGCTGCGCTAACTTTTGTTTTGTTCACCTGCCGTCACTTATTACCATTGGTCATGTGGATTTAGACATTTTTAGGACTGGAACTCGTCTCTGTGATGGTTTCCTTTCCAACGCTGTCACAGAATTGTGTGGCTGGTGGCATCGAGTCAACTTCAACTGCTGCTTTTTTTTATAAAAGAGAATGATTTTCAGCATCTGAATCTGCTGTTACACACCATCCCACACTCTATAATTTGCATATGCTTCATTTTTGGACGAGGTAAAAATATTTTCCTCATTACTCTTTCTTTGTGATACCTGTAGGTGGTGCCTTCATGGGCTCACCAAATGAACAGAACAAGATCGAGCATTTCTATATGAGTGGAAGCTTCCTAGTTGTGGTGAACATTCTAATTGATGATGATGCATAAATTATAACATTTATCAGTTTCTGACTGGCAAATAACAAAGGAACTGTCATACAAGGTACGCTACTTTTGTTTAGTAGGTAGGTGTGAACACGTTTTCGGTTGAATTTTGACTGTTTGATTTTGATGTTCTGATACTAGTTACTCTGCTGCCTTGAGAAATCTGAGTGAAATGGGTTAGAATCCGTTACTACGTCATCACATCCTGTAAACTTTAACTTTTCAGTTATTAATTCATATCTATTCATGGCAAATTGAAGCATTAGAGGAAGTGGCCAGACTCAGAAAAGGCCTGCTGAGTGTTCTGTGTGTATTAGAAAGTAATTCATCTTCCATCTAGTGCATCACTTCTTCAAGCTGATCAAGAACTAATATTAACACAATCTCTGTCTTTCATTCCCTTAAAACTCACTAGAGAACGACGTGTTCTCCCTGTCTGTCCATCATATACAGGAGACTTCACCAGTGGGAGGTTCTGGTGATGAAGACACCAGAACGCGTCCACGTTCTCGTGTCAAACACGTCTGCAGGATGCTATCGACTAGCCAGACGGCTGTCGCTGTCACTGGACCAGCAGATAACCGGCTTCACCGAGTCTGTCCTTTATATGACTGTCACAGTACAGGACAGGCATTGTGGTCTGCAGCCAGCCCTGCCTCTGTGGTACCCGACTCATATCTCACCTCACAGCTACTGTACTCACAGGTAGAGTACTAGATAGAACACACTTCAACGCTTCGAAGGTTCTGTGTTCACCAACAGCAGTGACACGGGTCTGTTTGTTCCTTTGACACTTGTTGGATCATCACTTCCAGATGGCGCTGTGAAACTCTCACTCCTTCACAGTTGTTCTTATGGTAAAGTCAGGGTGATGTTGACTCAGATTGCTCCATGAACACTAACACAACGCCCGTCACTTCATCTAAATTCCTGCGTTCAGCCAAGTCAGCCACTGGAGAGGAAGTCAGACTTCAGTGGATGAAATTAATTGCTTATCCTCTGCTAAATCAGCTGCCAGTAAATGAAACAGGGAAATGATCCCCTGCATCGGGTTCATGTCACCAGAGGTTGGTCTGTCACACCTGAGCACTGGGCGGAGATACACTCATCTCTAGAAAGCAAACGTGATGAGGCTCTAGAACACATCCGTGTTCAGGTGAAGAGCAGGAGCTGCGTGACATAAAGCTCATCACCAGAAACATCCACACAAAGTGGAAAAGCAGTCAAACAACAAACACACACACACACACACACACACACACACACACACACACACACACACACACACACACACACACACACACACACACACACACACACACAGAAGGACAGTTTAGATTCACTGCTGCACTAGTTTAGGAGGAACCCAAGAGGGAACTCATGTATGCATCAATGATGAGAACATGGAACGTCCACACAGAAGGTACTCAGGTGAATTTGAACCCAGGACCTTCTTACTATGAGACTATTATTATGTTTGAGTACCAGATAAATACAAAATAAATTATTAAAGAAATCAATTCTTTCATAATCCCCTTCAGGAAAATAATAATCCCCTTTACTGTGAGGATCCTTTTTCTGGATTTTTCAAGTGCCTTTAACACCATCCAGCCCTGTATCCTACAGGACAAACTCCTACAAATGTGAGTGGACCCCACCCTGGTTGCTTGGATCCATGACTACCTCACCATCAGACCACAGTTGGTCAGGCTAAAGGACGCCACGTCTGATACTGTGGTCGCTGCATTGGTGCTCCACAGGGGACTGTCTTGTCCCCGATCCTCTTCTCCCTGTACACGGTGGACTTCTGCTACAACTCAGAACTGTGTCACAGCCAGAAGTACTCAGATGACACAGCTATTATGGGATGTATCAGGGACAATGAGGAGGAGGAGTATAGATGTCTGGTGAAGGAATTTGTTGACTGGTGTCACAGCAACAGTCTGCAGCTCAACACCTCCAGAACTAAAGAGCTGCTCATTGACTTCAGGAGGGACAGACCCCAACCTAGACCAGTTCTGATAGGAACGGAGGAGGTGGAGGTTGTGCAGACCTATAAATATCCTGGGCGGTGGCTGGACAACACGCTGGACTGGACCAGCAACACGAGGCAGCTGGACCAGAAAGCTCAGAGCAGGATCTACTTTCTGAGGAGGCTGAGGGCATTCAACGTCTGCAGGAAGCTCCTGTGGATGTTCTATCAGTCTGAGGTCACCAGCGTCCTGTTGTACGCTGTGGTGTGTTGGGGAGGGAGCGTGACCAAGGTGGATCTCTCCAGGATGGAGAAGCTGATCAGGAGGACCAGCTCAGTGGTCGGGATGAAGCTGGACCCTCTGGCAACGGTGGCAGAGAAGAGAACCTTGGACAAACTTCTGGACATCATGGACAATGTCAGCCACCCTCTGCACACCGTTACCAACAACCAGAGGAGCCTGAGAAGCCTGAGCATCCAGAGGCTGAACCCCCCCCCCCAACATGAAGGACCAACAGACTGAAGAACTCCTTCATCCCCGACCCATTAAACTGCTCAACTCCTCCCTGGGGGAGATGAAGAAGAAGAGAGTCCAC
The DNA here is from genome assembly GCF_040054535.1 of Antennarius striatus. Classification (NCBI taxonomy): domain Eukaryota; kingdom Metazoa; phylum Chordata; class Actinopteri; order Lophiiformes; family Antennariidae; genus Antennarius; species Antennarius striatus. Next base: position 878,215 of record NC_090780.1, on the reverse strand, counting down.
ACGAGAGCTGAGGGACGACACAGACAATACAGCAAAAACTATACAAACACTACAGACACTCACTATAGCCATACCTAACCAGGCCTGTTTATATTATATTTCTATGCCTATTTATGATTTTCTATTTATATATTCTTGATGGGTTATTTATGACTCTTTCTATTTGGTGTTGTACTACTTTCTATGTGCTGGTGCTTTCTGTGTACTTTTTCTGTGTTTTGTGTACTCACTGTGCTGTGTGTGACGGAGAAGTTAATTTCCCTGATGGAACCTCCTTAAGGGATCAATAAAGTTATACTCTACTCTCTACTCTCTTAAGGAAATGTTTTTTTTCATCATAACTGGTAAAAACCGGTAAAAAAGCCTTTCAGGTGTCAGCCCCTGTGGCGTGGAATGAGCTCCAGAAGGACCTGAAATTGCAGGAGCTCATCCCTTTAAATGCTTTTAGAACAATGGTTAAGGGTAGGGCAGATGCTGGAACATGCAACTGTTTGTCCCCATAGCCTATGGCTCAAATCACTTGTTGTTTGTTGCTTTATTGTTATCTATTTTATACTGTACATCTCTTATCGGTAAAATGTTGTCATTTATTTTTTATCTGTAATGATCTGATGTGTGTCTGGAACTTTTTGTTGCCTTCTTGGCCCAGGTCCCTCTTGAAAAAGAGATTCTTAATCTCAATGAGGCTAACCTGGATAAATAAAGGTTAAATAAAAAAAATTAAAAAATAACAATTCCATAACTATCAACTTTGCCAAAATTGCTTTAATATGTAAAAAAAAATTGTATTGATTATGATCAACTTTAGTGAAACCTGTTCATGAAATGCAGAGATATGAGCCATAGCGCTGTCCTTATCTTTGTTCGACATATGAGCAAAACCAAATTTTTTCCCATGTGTTGGCGGATGGATACAGCCTATGTATGGTTATAACATGGATCTAGTTTAACAACATACATGTGGTCAGTTGTACCTCTACGCTGCAGCTCCTTTGGTCAAAACATTCGTTGCTCAGTCTCATAAAACAGAACTCTTGTTGCTCCTCCAAACATATTGTGATCGTTCCGCCGTTTACTGCCGGCTTTAGTCCGCCGTCGACTCGTGTGGTTTTAGACGGTCTGAGGATCTACTTTAATGAGTTAGGATCTGAGTTGTGCTCAGTTACACGTGACACGCTGACCTCTACCATCACCAGCTCTCTGCTGAGTGAAATGATGTCACCGCTGATGAGTGTGTTACAGCGTTAAGATTACAACTAGACTTTATTGTGACACAGCCTGGATCTGTTTCAGGGGTCGGCGGTGTCGGTGAAGGCAGGTGCTCTATGAATATTTAATGCGTTGTACGTTCAAATTGTACATAAACCAATTCACTGAACCCCCAGTGATGCATACACCCAGTGTGGGGAAGACGTTTCACTATGCAAGCCATTTTCACTTGATCATCTTCCTCTTCCTCATCATCGGTGCAGCTCTGAGCATCACTGCTGACTGGGCAGCCAAAGGAAAGACTAACAGGAACACGTCTTCTGTAATGATGTTGGTATTCATGACAAAAACACGCTGTGTGGAGGAACGCTGACGGGAATGGGAGCCGTCACGCTCGGGTGAAGCTGGGCGGTATCAGCATCGGATCGGCTTCGGCTAATGTTCCCATTCAGGAGTCATCCAGTCTGAAGTGATGGTGGAGCTGGAGTGGAGGATAACAGATTATGGTTCATTTTAGAGTCATTCAGAGGAGGAGTGAATGAAGTGGGGCTACACAAACCCATAAGTGTAATTGACCCCTTAGTAATTGAAAATATGGACCTGGAGGTCATTTCATAGAATGTGCAGGAACAGTGTTATAATGCCACTACGTAGCTTCATAGGCTTGTTTTGAGTTTCCTCAATAAGTAAATTTCCTCGCTCTTATTTCACATTTACACATTTCAATGTAAACAAACACAAATCCATGACTTCTCATGAAGAGGATCCAGGTGGAGACGTGAACACGAGCTAACTGGCATCTCTCATTCCACGAGCCCACCGAGAATTAATCCCGTTTAAGGGTTTAGCCACACCGCGCAGCAGCATTCTCTCAAACTAATCCATATCACACCCACGTTTGTTTGCACGCAGGAGATTGTGTTGCTGTGTGCACACACACATCCAGTGGTGTCACACCTGCACACACACGCATGAAGGGGAATACACACAATCTCAGGTGCAATTGGTCTCAAATAACCCGAGCAAAAAAAACAATCTGCTTTGAGTTAAAGATGTTTCTATATTTTATCTGCTGCTCTAATAACTTTTACATTTCATCTGTAAAACCTCCTACATATCTTAAGTCACATGGTCCTGCTTACACTACATTCATTTTTGTTTCATATATTAGTCCATGTCAGAGTCGTCCAGTCTGCCCAAAAGTGTCAAAGGATGTTCAACCAGTGCGTCCACAACAGATTCAGAGCTGCTGTTTCCACTCCTCCATTCACTCTCAGAGTACAACTCAAATGGTCATCGCATCTTTCACTTCATACAAGCATCAGTATCAATAAGAGTCTTCAGGCGGGACGTCTCCCAGTATGACCAGTTGTTCCTGAAAGGCTGTCTGCTGGAAACACTGATTGGTTCTAACACGGTGTTTTAGTGTTTTAGTGGTTTTTGGGTTGTTGGAGGTCACGTCACTGGAAAATGATTCATCTGGGCTGATTTGATGGATCTGCGCTCCCTGAGATGTGGTCCGGTCCAGGTGACAGTGCGGCGCTGAATGAAGCATGTCCTCCTGCGCTCAGGCGTTTTAATCATAGTCTAGGGTTCTGTGGAGGAGGTCTGGCCATGATTCACAGACAGAATTCTAAATGGTCCCACTCGCTCTGAAACGTGGTCTCTTTTTCAAACACGTAAAAAAAACCACACCAGAGTGATAATCTATCAGGAGGACAACAGAAGCTCCTGTTTTATTCAGTTTATTAATAACGTCTGACTTTTTGTCTTCCGTTTATTGCTCTGACGCGGCCTCTGTTCTCCGTGGTTCTTCTGTACACACCAGACACATTGTGCATTCTCTCAGTGTTACGTCCCTCAACGCCGTGGACATTTCTCCTTCTGGTTTATATAATGTTTATGGGGCAGTTCTGTGTGATCAGGTGTGTGTCTGTCCACAGGACCGTTACTCTTCCGTCCCTCCTTCCACGTCCTGCTCCCACAGTGGACTCGTGTCCTCCAGCCATCAACCCAACCTCTGCTAACAGATCCTCAAAGAGTTTGACAGAATGGAGCCAGAAAGAAGTGGTGGATTCTCAGAAGAGTTGTGTGACAAGAACTAAAGCTGATGGACGAACGAACAGAGAATATATATTTGTGACAAACATAATTATTCATCAAAAGTCAGTGGAACAGGTCAAGTCGAAGGGTTTTATTGTTAAAATCCCACAATTTCTGTCAAAAGTGCTCAATCTGTTGGGGTGTGTTTGAGGCTGGACCCCAGACTCTGGAACGTGATGTCAAATCCGCGCCAGAAGGAACAGCGTCTCGTCACGGGGCGCTAAAACACGGAAGAGGAAGTTGACGATGTCTGGAGTGTGTGTGTGTGTGTGTGTGTGTGTGTGTGTTTTCTCCACCTCTACCAGACAGTGATGTCACCAACACGCTAAGGTAGCAACACTTCCTGTTCGTCGTTGCACACGGGACAACCCAACTGGGTGGAATCATCCGGCAGCTTCATGGGAGGAGCCTAGGCTTCTCAGGGAGAGATTGATGAGATGATTGGAGCCTGGAGCTGCCACACCCACTGCCACACCCACTGCCACACCCACTGCCACACCCACTGCCACACCCACTGCCAGCCTCACGCCACAGCTGACCATCGTGGGTTATTCTATGGAATGATATCCACAGATTTTCTTGGTGTTTCTTCTTGACTGGTCTAAATAAGGAGCCAGAAGTCACAACATATTCTGAAGGTGAAGCGGCTCTGGTCTGAAACGTATCTGATAAAAACATAATGCAAAACAGAAGCCGCTCTGAATCCAAATGAATATATTCTGCCACCTCATATTATTTTCAACACGCAAGAAGTTTTTTTTTTAATGATTGCTTTTAGTATGTTATCTGAGCTTCACTATGTTTTATCCTGTATTGTTTTAATTGGTTGATTTAAATATCCTGAGTCTCAGGTGTGTCATAATAATGACTGATTTTAAACAGCCCCTCCCTGTAGAAATCACACACATGGTTTCAGAGTTGCCTTCTCTTAAAGAATAATTGCATTAATCATGACAACAAAGGTTTTTTTGGATCCCACTTCTCTTCATGAATATTCAGAAGTCAAACCGTCGATGTGTCTTCTGTGCATGAAGACTGTATATTAAACAGAGATGAATTAAAGAGTGACGTGAGCGTCTCTGGGGCTCCAACCCCCCCCCCAGCATCAACATGGCCTTGGGGTAAAACCAGAGAAACAGACCTGAGGAGTGGAGCCAAGAAGCTCTCTGTGAACAAAGTTAGACTCCCGTTCCGTCTGAGCGTAACGGTGATGTCACAGAGGTCTTCCTCTGACCACCACTGTAGTGAGGTCATGTGTCACAGGTTTGTTTCTTTGTAATAGTGAATCTGGTGCACACTACTGTTTGGTGTCCTAAGGATCTCTCTGTAACGTGTCTCTGCCACCAAGCTGGAGAGTCTGACCTCCTCACCGACTGGACGTGTCGTCTGCTGATAAAGGTTTTAGGAGAAACTTTGAAAATCAACACCAACAGTGATCTTTACAGACAAAAAATCAGGTGATCCATGCTCACTAGATCCATGTTCTAAATGAGGTCATTAAACTAGGTGTTAACATCAGTAATTCCCAAGAAAAATGAATCAAATTAAATGAAATACCACAGCTGAACAATCATCAGTCCCATCATACATATCAGTAATCAATCACACGTTAGTCCCATTATTATTATCATGTTAATCTTATGGGCCAAACCATCTCATCTGAGTCTCTGGCAGGATGTTACTTATTGTTTTGTAAAGTAACTGACCTAATCGGAAGGAGCTGGTTTTTCGCTTCATAAAGTCGTCTAGAGATTGAACACGTCTGCATTGTAAACCAATCACTGGACAACTGAAAGAAGACTAAAGGTATTCTTGAAAAAATACTTAAGCATCCATAGATCAAAAAATTCCAATGGGTATGTGCTGGTTCAAGCAAACTCAAAAACTTTAATTAATTTAGCATTTGAGGGTCAAAGTTAAAAAATAATATATTAATGTGACCAATATTTCTTTTCTTACAGTTTGAATGTGAAATCTATATTCTTGCACCTGCGTACACGATTTTTTAAAAGATCTATATCTATAATATTCATACATTTTAAATGAAATGCCTACATGTGCACCGATCAATGAATCGGGTGGACGCCGTCTGACAGCAGCAGAGGAATCCAGGAATCCATCGGTTTCTGAACTTTTTCAGCGCTTCCTGCCTGAAACTAAGCGTCAGTCTGTGATGCACGACCAAACACACCTTTCAAGGTGATTTCTGTGGAAAATATTTAATATCTCCAGCCTGAGTAGTTATTACTAACCTATTAGAGAATGTTGGAGATGAAAGCCGACAGCTAGCTCAGTAAGAAAAATACTGGAGTTTGTTTCACAAGCCTCTCACTTCATCACATACATAGAAATATCTCTTTAGAAAAACCTCACGACACGCGTTCCAATACAGAAATGTAGGATTCAAAGACAAGTTACACTTATAATTAGAGTTTTTAGAGAGAACTAGTTTTTGAGTGCTTGATTAGCTCTGATTTCTGTGCGATTCAGCTACGTTTTTGGCCTCCAGTTGATTTCCCAAATGTTGTGTTGAATGTTGTTGAAAAGATGTGTGTCGAGGCAAGCCTGTAATTCTGACATGGATCAGACAATTATCCAGCGTGTCTCTTAGCATGATGTTCAACTGGAGAAAAAACAAGTGTGTAGAAAGCACTATAATTTACTAGTGCCTGTATATTACAGTCAGGAGAGTGGAGGGATCATCACAGTGTCTACTGGGTACTGAAGGACGTCAGAGTATCTCTACTGAACCTACGGGGTACAGGAGACACGTTACATGTTCATACAAAACAAGAATGTGATAATAGTGATTGATGTGGGCCCGCGGCCACTTGTGTCCCACAGCAAATCATGAAAACATAATGGAATGTGGCCCGTACGTGAAATGTGCTCTTCTGACATGTAGGAGTTAGTTTGGCCACTGGTGCAGACACCCGTGTTCACTGAAGACTCACCAAGTCAACAACCTCTCCTGGATGAGGTGAAGCCAGAGGGGGGGGCTTCATTGAAGAGCGTCTCGCCAACGCATCTCCAACGCATCAAAGAGCTGAACCTGAACTGGGTGGAGCTCAGAGCTTCAATGATGTCCACCAGGTGGCGCTGTTAAAATGAACTGCTTCATCAACCAGGAAGCAAAGACAGCAGGTCTACAGCGTAACAATGTGACGAACACAGTTGTTCCCACAATGAGCTGGCGTCTCATCAGGGGTGTACCCTGCCTCTCACCAGGCTCCAGGGTGGGTAAGCAGCTGTAGATGAGATGTTTGTGATTGTGAAAACAGATGGATGGACGGACACCATTGTGGAAGCTGTCACCATGATTCAGCTCCACCAAACGGAACTGGAAGCGTTCTCCTGTGGTGTTGGAGCTGAGGAAACCCCTCCCCAGTCTGGAGCGTGGAGCTCAGTTACGGTTCTGTGTTGAACAAGTTTCATTCCCAACAACTGGAAGAGAAGGGTTTTTGAAAGAGAAGAGCCGACCTGCTCATGAACTCTGACCCTCTGTGTTTGGCAGACCTGACTTGTGGAACTACTGATCATCTACTGCATTGAACAAGAGCTGTGAGGAAAAGACCAGCTTCTGACACAACTTCAGGCACACATAGAAGCATTCTGTGCCAAACATGACTCTGTAACTTCCATCTAACTAAAAAGAAGTACGTTTCTGTGATTGTCTCCAGACTCCTCTGTCATGGAGACGGACCTCAGACTGTTCCCGACTCCCTTCCTTATGGATGGAAGAGAGTGTGATGATTCTCTGGAGACGTGACATCATCTGACTTCTCCAGGAACTGGACCAGTTCCCTCTGATGAGCCAGACCTCCAGACCTGCCCTCCATCAGTCCAAAGCGCAGCATCACTGCTCCCACGAAGGGTAACGCTGTTCCCCACACGCGTGACTCATACGTGTATCACCCATTCATGTGTCGACGAGCTCAAAGACTCACTGATTCACTCTCAGTAGATTTTGTAATTACTTACTTAATTGATGGATTGATGTGTTAGCAATGCCAATAACTTATTTAGATAACTTAAATTAACCTCCTTGTCCCTTTAAATACCCTCTTAATACAGAGGTGTGTATGTGTGTGTGTGTGTGTGTGGGGGGGTAATTGATCTACGTTCGACTGATAGGGTTCATGTTAACTATAGTGGACCGTTGGTCGGTCTGTGGTCCTCAGTGATAGATCTTCGGACAGTCTTGATGTTGGCTTCAGATTGCACGTGGCTGCAGAGGAAATGATGACATCATCACCCACTGATGATCTGACTTCTTTCTGAATGAAAAAAACTTGATTTGATGTGAATCACTGATCTCAGGGCGCACAGTTTAAATGGCTCCTAAAAAACTGTGATGGACAATTATCATTGTGTGTTTATCTGCCTGTTTTCTGAATCCCTCGGAGGCTACCCCCCCTACAGCCTCACACCTTCAGGACTTGGCATTTGAACACAGGCCCTGGAAGATACCGGCTAATTAGTTCCTGAGGAAGGAGCAATCCATCTTCCTCAGGAACTAATGTGTCCACTTGTGTAGCTGTGGTTAGAGCACTTTAAATTAGAATGTCTGGAACGTGGGATACCGGGTGTGAAGGAGAATAAAGAAAATAGAAACACATTTGGTGTCCTCAACGGTGCTGTAGAAGCAGAGGGATAACTTTACACCCTACCAAGGGGCATGGAGAGGGGGTAAAAAATCTAAACAGGTAAAAGTAACTTTATTAGTAGATCACATTTTGGCCCCATTACATCCTCATTGTGTTAGCGTACAAGCCTGGGTCGTAATATACAGCAGAAATACCACAGACGAGTTGTTTGAGATACGAGCCGTCACTGTCCGTAGTTTTGTTTGACATACGAGTAAAAAAATCGTTCTTTACCGCGTGTTGGCGGATGGATACGGCGTTGGTGAGACCGTATCTCGTTTTTTACCACGTGTTGGCGGATTGATACGACATCAGTGAGACCGTATCTCGTTTTTTACCACGTGTTGGCGGATGGATACGACATCAGTGAGACCGTATCTCGTTCTTTACCGTGTGTTGGCGGGTGGATACGTCGCCAGTGAGACTGGATCTCGTTCTTTACCACGTGTTGGCGGATGGATATGACATCAGTGAGACCGGATCTCGTTCTTTACCGCGTGTTGGCGGATGGATACGACATCAGTGAGACCGGATCTCGTTCTTTACCACGTGTCGGCGGATGGATACGACATCAGTGAGACCGGATCTCGTTCTTTACCACGTGTTGGCGGATGGATACGACATCAGTGAGACCGGATCTCGTTCTTTACCGCGTGTTGGCGGATGGATACGACATCAGTGAGACCGGATCTCGTTCTTTACCACGTGTCGGCGGATGGATACGACATCAGTGAGACCGGATCTCGTTCTTTACCACGTGTTGGCGGATGGATACGACATCAGTGAGACTGTATCTCGTTCTTTACCACGTGTTGGCGGATGGATACGACATCAGTGAGACTGTATCTCGTTCTTTACCGTGTGTTGGCGGGTGGATACGTCGCCAGTGAGACTGTATCTCGTTCTTTACCACGTGTTGGCGGATGGATATGACATCAGTGAGACCGGATCTCGTTTTTTACAGCGTGTTGGCGGATGGATACGACACCAGTGAGACCGGATCTCGTTCTTTACCGCGTGTTGGTGGATGGATACGACATCAGTGAGACCGGATCTCATTCTTTACCGCGTGTTGGCGGATGGATACGACACCAGTGAGACCGGATCTCGTTCTTTACCGCGTGTTGGTGGATGGATACGACACCAGTGAGACCGGATCTCGTTCTCGTTGGTGGAGTAAAGACGTAGCTCGTGTGTTCTCTGACTTTTGCGTTTCTTTTCATTCTTTATCATTATTTATGTAACTTATTTATAATTTCAGGTAAACTCTGCATGTCTATTGGTTGATAAAAATATGTGTTTTCATACTTTAGCAGGTTTAGGGCTTTTTTCTGAAGGCTGGAATGGATTAAATTGATTTTAGTTTTTTAAAATGGGGAAATGTTTGACTTACAGTTCATTACCTCGAGGCTCTATTCTAGAGCATCTGTGAAATGAGAGCATAGAGGTGTTGAAAAGACGCAAATGTGAAGCTGGATTTATATTTAATGTTTCTAATAATGAAACGTGACCATGTGTCCATATGCTCAGTGAAGTTATTCAAACATCTTGTTCTTTTATTCAGATGTCGTGACACTTTTTTTCTCTGTCAGAGATGTTCTACTTTATTTTATGGACCAGCCACAAACGGCTCATGTGAAATTGTTACAGCCATCCATCTTTGTCATGCTAATCAGGTGTAATGGTTACACAAATATGGATGCATGTTAAATGTGCATGAGCACCACAGCATGAGCACAGCATGGGGACGTTTAATATGGAAATAAGCTTCAGTCTCATTGTGTATCATTCATGACATTCATAACATATCTGTATATCTTCATGAAGACTCCTGGACACATTTCTAGTCTTCTGTTTGCTGAACACTGAACACGTTTGAGTTCATGCTATTTTTTGTTTCTTTTACAACACGAGAGGTGAAAAGCCCTTCGGCTTGTTTGTCTCCGTTTCATTGTGATTGTTTGCGACAGAAGATCCAGTGAGATTAACGTTACTCAGGAACGTCGTCCCTGAATGCGTGAGGAGATGGAGAGGGGCATCTGCAGCGAGGGCTGGGAATGGAGGCGAGCGATCAGAGCTGACGGCAGACATTAGCCCGTAATGAGCCGCCGGGCGGGAGCTCCTCCTCATCGCCACTCATTGGATGAAGGCTGTTTGCGTAGCTTCTAATCCTCAAAGCGGGAGTTTATCGAGGAGAGAATAAGTTCACTGTTAGAAGACTAGGAGCATCAAGCATCAACTGAAATGACTTTTAAAGGCAGACGGAACGAAAGCAATTCAATTCGTCTGCGTAGCGTGGCGTAGAAGCTAACTCCTCTAATAGTGTTGTGTGTGTCGTTCTGAAAGCAGGATGTCAGAGGCTGGGACAGACGAACAACATACAGCTAATGACGCTACAACCAAAGACACGTACTTCTGACGGCTGTTCTTACGTCCCGTGAAGCGCTGGTGTGTTGTAACGTCAGCGGTCGTCCGTTGGTCCACCAAACGTCTCCACAACCGTTCAGACAGGAAGATGAAACCAAAAACACGTGACTCAGGCAGCAACGGGGATGAAGACGAGATGATGACCTTGACAAAACTAGGTCAAGGTCAAATTTCAACTTTTGTACACTCAGGAACCAGATAAGACAGATGAGAGAGAAGGCCCGTGTGAGTAAGACCATAGATAAAAGCTGCTGCTTTGATCAATGACAGTAGGTCAGAGCACTAGCTTTGATCTATGGTCTGAGATATTTTCTATGCCAAGATATTTTGTACATTTCTCAGGAACTGGACGAGATAGAAAGACGAAACCAAAGGCGTTATATTCAGGGAGGCGAGGGGATGAAAATTAGATCACAACCTTGACTTTGAAAAACTAGGTCAAGGTCACATTTTCACTTTTATACCTTTTTAGGTACACGTCTCTGAAACCTCATGACAGGTAGAATGCACCAGTTACATGTTGGATCACTGCTCTTTTATTAAATGACCTATGGAAGTAGGTCAGGGTAAAATGTTGAATTCAGGGGTGTCACAGGATGTTACAGTCTCCTGCCTTGTTGCTGATGTGACAGAGCCTGCTCTATCTCTGTGAACATCATGAGGAACCAGTGAAGCCCTCTGGAGATCAGATGGTTTGTCACAGGGAGGATGTTTCAGCAGCACGTTGACTCTGATCAGATAAAAATGGAAATACGTGCGTGTTTGTGAGCAGCACCGATGGGGGGGTATAATTACAGGCTTTTAGGCATCGGGGAGTTGAGTGGTTAGAGTCCTGCTTTGGATAGAATGAATGACAAATTCTCACATTATCTTGACACACACAAAGGCACCATTTCTTTTCCCATGCAGACGCTGTGCAGCCTTGTTGTCAGTGACATTATTCAGATGACAACTGGAACCAGACACCAGTAGGCTGTGCATTATGGGAGAGCTATTTTCCTCCATCAACACATGAGGGCACATTGTCACTCATTTGTAGTTGTTTGTCTGTTAGCAGAGATACCCACGTTTAATCTGGATCTGGATGAATTCTGGTAGCAGATGTCGTTGGGCGCGGTTCAGCTGATCAGTCACATGTCAGCGCCTGAAGTTCAAGGCCCCCAAACAGAACCGTGTTCGGGACCATTTGACTTCCAGGGGACGGACCGGTTCTGGTGCTCGGGTCTGTGGCTTCAGTCAGAACGCTTCAGGTCATTAATGTTTCAGATGGATCTTCTCTGTCCTGAGTTAGCCTTTGGCTAAAATCACTTGTTACTGTTTCTCTCATGATAATCCTCACAACTCACTGGGAGTAGAATTATCTTCATCGGTGTTCACCAACTGTCACCACACAGCGCCGCCGACACGCGTGTGCAGCTGGAACGCGTGGATCCCAAATATTACCCAGAAATGACTTCACGCACCATTCAGAGCCTCGTATGAAGAGACGCAGTCTAAAGTAAAGTTTATTTCTGTACTTAAACCATACATTTACTACACGTATTGTTCAGCTCATGCTAACAAGGTAACGGAAGCAAAACAGTGACTGTGGTTGGACTTTATTGTACTACGTATTTAAAATTCAGAACATACACCAACATTATTTTAAAATATATTTTTATTACAGTATTTTGTTTTTTGATAAATCTGTGATAAATCCTCATCTTCGGTCTCTGAATTGAACAGCTCGGTAGTCTCGGTACCGCTGTCGGAGTCCTTCAAAACATTTTTACAGACTTTGGAACTCAGAGTAAACATTTGACTCTTGGTGTCCAATTTTGAGAAAACTAAAGGCTTTTAAGCGCCTTGTGGTGCGGAAAAATACGATAGTTATAAAGATAAAATTAGGTAATTAATATATTTCTTTACGCAGCATTGGTGTTTAGCTCCTCACAGAACAAAAGGCTTCATGTTTACCTCGGGGGTCTTTTCTCTGTGGGGGCTCTGAATAATGCTGAGGATAATCATGAATCATTGTTGGTGCCGTCTACCCATCAGTGAAGCTCCTGTGACCTGTCCAGGCTCTAACCCCCCCTCTGACCTGTTGGGATGGGCTCCAGCCCCCCTGACCTTACAAAGGATAATCGGTTCCAGATCATGGATGGATTTCTTTCCAATGACCTGATTAAAAAATCCCGATTAAAAGATCCTTTTTGTTTGTGAGTGACGGCCAGGAGCTTTCACAAGTTTTATTTAAATAGCGCTTCATCATGGCAACAGACATTCATCCAAATGACTCATGATTTATATGTGACCACCAGGGGCCTCGTGCTCTCCGAATAAAAAGGACTTGGTTAATTATAACCAGCAGAACAGTAAGTTCACACTAGAAACCTGTGGTTCTGCTCTGTGCGTTTGCAGACATGAACAGAACGGCTGTAATCATGACCTTATTTTTAGTCCATTGGCGTGAATGCTCAAATGTTGTACTTTAAGCTGCTCAGCCTGTCCAGTCCACCTCTGATTGTCTTATTAAACCTTCCTCATCTCATCAAACTGAGCATCAAACTTCCCTCTGCTTTAAAAAAACCCCCCAAAGTCAGTCTGTGCTAGAAATAAGTCAAGAAAAGTCTCCACAAAGTCTGATGAACCTTTTAGTCTCTCTGATGCTCAATCCAATCACTTTCCAGTCTTCATTTTGATCACACTTCTGTCTGGGATTGGGAGGAACTTAGTGAAATGGGAGCGTCTGCGCTATCTGCCACTTGGTGACATAAATTTCATCAGTACATGGTAATAGTCTTTGGCAGGTGGCATAACGAGTTTGCACAAAGACTGTTGCCACTCAGAT